>NW_017670577.1:84401-171687 GCF_001879085.1 Nicotiana attenuata | reverse complement strand
CGATACTTTACACTACGGGGACTGGTCGAGGTTTCGCGCCCCCATCCCCTGACGAGTTATGACCTACCGGCCTCATCTTCACTCCCCTCGGCGTCGGACAGGAGTAACCGAGCATCACGCTCGTCCGCCCTCGCTCGCGCCAACTCTTCCGAGAGAACAAAACCCCTGGAACTGATCTCCTCGAGAAACTTTCTTCGAGATTTGCAACGAGCATATTCTTCGATCCTCTCTCCACGATCAACGACCCTCTTTAACTCGGCTTGGGCATCGGTGGCGTCCTTCAGATAAATCACCATCTCCTGATCGGCCTTAGTACGGTTCAGTGCCGCTTCGGTCCGAGCATCAACGATCTCAGCCCTAACTTTCGAAAGTTCGGATTCAAGCTTCGTGATCATATCCGCTTGAATTGAAGCATTATCAAGAGCTAAGCGAAGTTGGACCTCGAAGTCAGGAGCTTTAGCCAAGGCGTTTTTCTCCACCGAAGCCAGAACCTCCGCCCGAGCTTTTAGCTCGTCGCAGTCACTCTTGACACGGTTAGCTTCATCCCGAAGATGTTCTGGGGCCTCTGTCTTTTTTTGTAGCTGGGATAAATAAGTGTTAGCCTTAGAAGCCAAAAGGCAGAACAGATACTCACCAGGGACGGAAAGTTACCTGCTCCATCAAGTAGCTCTCGTAATTCGAGCTACGGTATGCCTCATATCGCCAGTATGCCAGATCGACTTCCTTTTCCCCACAAAGGAGCCTAAGGGATCTATCCTCATCCAGAGATTTCCGGAGCCTGACTTTGCGACAGAGCAGCTCAAACCTAAGCCTGTCAAAGGCCTGCAAATAAAAAACTCGGTAAGGAAGGGAAGACGCGGAGTTTTGAAGGCCTATGTCGAAAGTCACCACAAAATGAAGCTGGCGGACTTCCTCGAAGGTCGAGCACACATCTATTGATCCAGTCTCCTCAGCCCTGAAAGAATCGACCCCGGTCAAAGCACGATCGCTCGGAGAGGCCATCTTTCCAGAACCAAAAACCTCGGGTGCAGCGGGCTCGGACGATGTTTCCGTCTCAGAGGCCCGGCCCCGTTTTGCCTTGCCGTAAGCGTCATCACCCTGCAAGTACATCTCCGGCTTATTATGGTCACCCTCTAGCTCGGTAACTGGCAACCCCTCCCTTCTCCGGAGGAGCACGGCCTCACCTCTAGAGGCTCTCTGACACCTATGGCAGCAAGATCAATACGTAAAAAGGGTGAAATGTCTCTCCTAATGAACAAAGGATAAGGAAAAAGTAGTACACGCACATACCGTGATGTTTTGCTTCCCATCTATCCCGGGACATAGCTCGCCACCTACGCTCGTCACAAGTCGAGTGGATCGCCAGCTCCCCGACCCAACCAGGAAGATCAGGAACGTTGCCTGGCACCCATGAAGTTGCTGCAGAAAAGGAGAAAACACGGTTACGAAACTAGCTTTCACCATGAGCAAATTTGAGAAAGCACGGGGTGCTCCAGTCACCATATAGTTCCATTCTTCGGGGAATGGCATAAGTTCCGTGGGGATAGTCCGGACCCGGACGAACCGACTAATCCACTCCCGATCTCCATCTCCCTCATCATGAACAACAAAGGGCATAGACGAACGGCACCGCAAGGTTAGCAGACCTCGGTGAAAGGGCCGATACAGCCTGACGAGATGGCTGAGCGTGAATTCAAGCCCCGCCTTCTCTGCAAAAAACCTCATCATCAACACTATTCGCCAAAACGAAGGGTGTATCTGCGCCAAGGTAACCCGATACTTCACATAGAAGTCAAGCACAACCCTGTCGAGAGGTCCCAGTGTGAAGGATACGTATACACATTTAGGAATCCATCGGCAAGGTCCGTGATACCCTCACCCGGGGGAAACACCTATAGCGCTACCTTCTCGCCCCATCCGCAGTTTCTCCTTACTAATTCAAGGTGCTCCTCTCTTATCAAAGACATATTCCTCAAAATAGACTCTCGTTGATCCTGAGCACTGAGAGAGGAACTTTCCCCTCTCTGCCGGGCAAACCCCAAAGTAGCAGTCATGGTTGTGGCGAGACTGGAGAATCGAAGTGGGAACCTACACAAACACTCTGGTTCTAAGGTAACGAAGGACTCGACGCCGAAATGGAAGGATAGCTATCTAAAACAGTGGGGTCTCCCAAGAAGCGAAGCAACCCCATATATATGTGGGGAAACAGTAACGGTCCGCCTGATCAAGATAGGCCCCAGGAGGCCAATGACTTCGATGCGAGTCCCGAGGTGGTACCCGACCTCGAGGACCTCCATCAACAAGAAGTTAGGCTTAAAGAGGTCAATGGCATCATCTCCAGTCTCGAGGTGGTACCCGAACTCGAGGACCTCCATCAACAAGAAGTTAGGCTTCAAGAAGCGAATGGCATCATCTCTAGTCCCGAGGTGGTACCCGACCTCGAGGACCTCCATCAACAAGAAGTTAGGCTTAAAGAAGCCAATGGCATCATCTCCATTCCCGAGGTGGTACCCCACCTCGAGGACCTCCATCAACAAGAAGTTAGGCTTAAAGAAGCCGATGGCATCATCTCCGTTCCCGAGGTGGTACCCGACCTCGAGGACCTCCATCAGCAGGAATTAGGCTCCAGGAAGCCTTCAACACCATTATAGAGTTCAAGATGGTATCCAATCTCAAAGGTTCCCCTCAAGAAGAAGAACGAGCACTTCGAGCTTCGCCCATAAAGGCTCGACCTCAGGACACCGCCTAAATCTGGGTAACCCCTCATCTGGGACCTGTCTATAACGCCTTAAAAGGCTATCTACGCCAAGCTCAAAGCAGGTTTTCAGATGCATAAAGATAACCCCCACTAAGAGACCGCTCTCCAAGAATTCCAAGGCTCGGGGCACTATTTTTATGTGACTCGACAGTCTCGATGGCCCGAGTCAACGGACCAATTCGGGCTTGTTCCGAGGAGCGATGGTGGGCTCAGAGAAGAACCGTTTCAATCAACCAAAGACTGAGAAGAATACTCGCACCCGAGTTAGATATTGGCAATCATCAGCAGAGGCATACATTCAGAATCCCCACGAGTGTTAAAGAAATGGCGAACATCAAAGATGAAAGTCGAGAAAAAATTCTTATATTTATAAACGTTTGGTTACAACAGCCCGCGAGGGGTCCTTACATATGATTACAAAAGCTTACAAAGGGTCCCTACACAGAAACAAAGAAGCAAAAGGATACACATAGTAAAAGACTGAAAGCCTAGCCTATTCTTAAGGGTGTGACTTCGGCAGCAGCATCTCCAGATATCATCCCCTCAGGCACATGACCTCAAAGACAATATCGTCCGAAGCGTGATCCCACCGGGAGCCTCGTCTCGATCCCCCGAATGGCATCTTCAAAAGGGAATATGTAGGAGGGGAAAGCGAGGGAGAAGAGCAAAATGACGAAGGAGAAGCCGAAAGGAGCGAAGAAGTGGCTGGGTGAAAAATTTGGCTAGTGCAAAATTTGCTAGTAATACTATTATGAAGCCACTTCTTGGGACGTTGCCCCGGCACGGGATGCAATAGTTAGTATATAGTGTCGTCACACCCCAAGGAATCCAAAAGGGGTGTAATAAGCCGAGTCGGGGAAGGAGGGTGAGCATTAGTGTATAGTACGAGCACCCTCATGAGCAGCGGTGTAGAGTCCGAACGTCCTTCTAAGTTGGAAGAAGTCGGCCGCCCCCGTATTATCACCTCGGAGCAACAACAACAACGAAACAGCAAAATCTCGCTCAACTAAGAGAAGTATAGGGGGTAAGCCACGGCACGGGCGATATAAGCACGGCCAGACGATCGCGAGGCCATGGGCCTCAATCATGGCGAGCAAGGGATAAGGATGGCAAGAAAAGAAGATGAGGGGAAATATAGGAAGGCACTTGGATGAAAGGTTAATCCCAGGAAGCTCCCATTTATAGGAAAGGAGGCAATGTAACCGACGGCGCCATTATCGTCCTTGGAAAATGCAACGGCAGGAACGTTTAATGCATCCTTGGGAGTTGAATGGGCGGCGAAATTATGGCTTTGAAGAATAAGAAACCGCAATGCTTTGAATGGTCTTGGAAAAACAAAACGATGGAACGGTTTCGGTGGTCATAAAGGCTTATGTCACATACTGCATCATCAGTATGACGTTATCATAGGGAGCCCGGAGAGTTGGGCATCAAAATTATTTCCTATCGCTCCGTTCTAGGAAACACGGAGACTATCTGTGTACGGTAAAACCGGGGGGCCCGATTTCCCCGTCATTGGGTTGCCCCGATCAACGTGTCCGATTTCCCATTTAGGAAGGTCGCCTCAAAGCCTCGAGGCTGCAAAGATGCGCTCGAGTCTCCTTCCTCGGAACCCATCGACACCCGGCCTGAAGTAGAATATCGACCGAGGATGGAGTAAAATGGGGGGTTCCCAAGACACACGGCTAAGTCTGACAAAGCATAGCCGGCCTACTCTGAACCCGGATCAGGGTGTCACATCTAGTTGTCCCATCTCCATGTCTTTACAATTAATGTATGTCGTACCATATAAGGTTTTCCCCTCTATATAAAGGGGGGTTTTACTATTTTTGTAGAGGACTGATGTTGCTCCGACTATTCTACACGAAATATATGATAGCTCTCTCGCTCTTTTCTCTCTAACACACTCTCTCGATATTGTTGCTCTTATTTACTATCTTCATACTTGTTCTTCATTTACTGCTTATCATTGGCCATAAAGAGCCTCTTTTAATTATTTCACGACTGTTAACCCTTTCACGACTACCCCTAATAGCTCGAGCCCGAGCTCGGGAATCGACCTCGAGGCCCCAAATTGATCAGCTCGAGGCCCTGAACGGCTGTTTTAGCTCGCGTTTTGTCCTTAAACTTCACATACATAGCATCGACTGCTTCACAACTAGCATAAAAATAGATCACGTATTTTTAGAGTCCCATCAACAAATTTAATTGTTATTACCATTTTCACGGTAAACAGAATGGTTTCTGTATGAACTTCTTTGAATCAACGCCCTTCAGAATCGGGGGTGCGCCCGGGATCTAATCAACCCTCGAGTTATAAGTCTCCACCTTTTTATCGTTAGCCTCTATCTTCTCTTCTCCTGATTCAATCCTTTTGGTGAGGTCCTCGAGCATCTTCATAATAGCGGGGTCTGCTGCTAATCCGTTGTTACTCGATCTCTCTGGTGCCTGCTCGACTCGAGGAGCCGTTTCCAGTGCTGCTGTGCTTGGAGTTTTCTGGTGACTTTGTAGCTGAGCAATAGCCACTTGCTGTGCTTGCAACATCTCAAAAATGACTTGAAGGCTAACTTCTCTTTCCTCTTGAGCTGGAGTCCCCTGTGCTTCATGTTGGTTTTCCCCGCACATACTTCCGTCGGTATGAGAGCTTACGTCGACATGTACAGCATTGCGTGAGCTCATGTCGATGGGGATTTGTGCTGGAAACCCCTGGGTTTTGTGGTGGTACATCGGCATCTACACCGTTCTCTCCACGAAGCCCAATATCGTTGTTTTCGTGTGCATTTGCTGAGTTAGACATTTTTTGACCTGAAATCAGAGATTCTGGACAAGAGAAAGTGTGAAGAACAACTTGTGTTTTGAGAAAACTAGCACCAAAACAATCACTATTATTTTTAGCCCCACGGTGGGCGCCAAACTGTTTACCTTTAAAATAGTATTTACAATTATATTTGATTTTGTGGTTCTAAACATACGTGATTTATTTTAATACTAGTTGTTAGGCAATAGATGTTAAATGTAAGTAAAGAGAATGAAATACGCAAACCAAAGCTATCACAAGACTGAGCCTCGAGTTGGCTGGAACAAGGGCTTCGAGGCCTAGCTAGGCCAGTTAGCGATCAACAATTGATAGAGAAGCAATGATAACGAAGGCCTCAAAGATAGCCTTTTGCGGTTAATAATAGGCAATAAAAGAAGAACAATTAATAAATAATTAATGAACAAGCAATAAATCTATAAAATAATTGTTGAGCACATTTAGGCAAAAGAAGCAGAGAGTGTTTTATTGCATTCAATATTCAATGTCCGTTACAAAATGATAAGGGTCCCCTTTATATAGAAGGGGGAATCCCAATATAGTGTATGTCTAATAATGATGAGGGAATGCTATTGGTACAGCTGTATAATTGCTCAGTACAGACTTGTACTATTCTTGCAGACCTGGTCAGCTCTAACTGCGTGCCCTTGGGAGCTTTCCCGCCTTTCCATGACAATCATCGATTTGTACTGCTCCAAGATTGATTATCGATATGCTCTCTCGAGGGACGCACCTCGGGGTCACACTTCGAATTCTGCTTCGAGCTTCTCTAGGTCGGGTGTGGAGTGCCACAGTAACCCCAAAGTTGAACTCCCCGATTTTGGCCGTATACACATTGCTACATAGCAGGAGGGACTTTTAATTGCCTACTTCAACCAGCAACTGTTGGCAGGCCTATCAAGGCCCAATTGTCATGGTGCAACCCTACCTTATGACGAATAGTCTGTATGCATTGAAGGGAAAATTCCACCTACTTTAACAACTCAGCTAATCCAGCATTAGCTTTTGTTGACTACGTTGTTCGACCGAAGGAGATTATCTAATACTCTATCCGTTTCATATTAAATGAGGTATTTTTCTTTTTAGTCTATTCCAAAATATAATAACGCATTTCTAAATTTAGAAAACATTCAACTTTAAACTCCTTATTTTACTCATTTTACCCTTAATGAGAAGCTTTTATAACCACACAAAAGTCATGGCCCCACAAAGTTTTACCCCTTAACCTTTTAACACCACAAATTTCAAAAGTCTTTCTTTTTTTTCTTAAACTCCGTGTCGAGTCAAACTACCTCATTTAATTTCAAACGGAGGGAGTAGTACTTAAGTCAAATGCAAAGTACGACATAGTCAACACAAAGATGTCTACGTGTCAGTCTGGTAGCTTTCCTCCAACTTCTCCCATTTCCAAACGTTCATATTGCAGGGTTTTTATATAAGACAGGAGGAAATTTTGCAACAGAGCAGGCATAGTGGATTCTCCCACCTAATGATAGGAGTCACTCGATGATTCCAAATCAATAACATTTCTAGCCCCAAACAATAAGGTAGGCAACTCCAGCAAGGGCAATTCAACCTACAAATGACAACTATGTCACATTTACAATACCTCCAATCGAGCTGAATGTACCTCAATACTTTGATTCAAGCACGGTAGAAATGATGAAGAGACACTTTAGCGTCGATCTTACTAATAAATCGAAAAGTCTACAAGAATCCTGTCCCCACTAGGTTGATAAAATGGCACCTAGATTAAAGACTTTGATACATAAGGAAGGATTTGATAATTTAAACGACAAAACAGAAATTGCTCATATTGGTGGGAGGGAAAATGCATATCGTTTAAAGTTAGATAGGAAATTTGATTTTTTACAACAAGGTGAAAAACTGAAAATGGTTGTGACCCTTGTTTTCTCTAGTCTATATGTTTTCTTATATCCGCTGGCCTTTCAGTTGGCCATTGGAAAAGCTATGCATCATATCAGTAGTTTTAGTGAGATTCAAATTGACGAAAAGGAAAGAAATATGAAAATATATTTCCTATTAAATCCAAATCTATTCTATGCACTTTCTAGATCTTGAGATTGATTTATTCACAGAAAAGTACCAATGAACTTTATTGAACTATCTATTGTATCAATGAATTATTTTACAATGCATAGATTAAAAAAATCTGAAATTTCAACTCCCATTTTTTTTTTTTTTGATATTCCTATTAATAAAAGACGAATACAAAAGGTTGGATTCCCAACAATCTTTGTCAGTTTATGTTGTGTTTGAATCATTCTCTCTACGGTCAAAAGGTGTTAGTAAATCAAAATCAATTAGCCAGTGGTCTTGGAAGCAAAACTACTTTTTGTCGAGTCCAGCCAGCCAGAAAAGAAGCTCACGAAACCTGACTCTCTTTGTTCTGGAAACTCTGGCTCTCTTCTTTGCAATACTCTTAAGAACTCATCTGAACTTAAAGACCCATCACAATCTAAATCAAACATGAAAAATATCAAATCTACCACGTTATCAGCAAGGGATATGCCACAAACCTGGTAGGACATGAATCATTATTAGTAAAGTTGGTCAAAATATGAAACAACTCAATTTATAATAAGGAATAGAAGAGCTTTATAGACCATACTTGCTTAGCAGCTCCTTTTAGCTCCTGCTTAGACAAGAGTCCATTTACTTTCCCATAGCTTAAGATGACCTGAGAAAATGACTGCAGTTCTTTCCGTAGGTTAGCGAGGCTCATGAATTCCTCGAATGTAATGCGTAAATCCCTAAGATGTGGTTCATCATCCAGATCTTCTACTCGATCGAGAAACTTATTGATGTGACTAATATCAGCAGATGCAACCATTGATAAAGCAAAATCTTTGGCAGAAATGCTTCCTTGTGACTTGTAGTCATAATGGGCAAATTCCAAACGCAGTATCTGAAATTCACAAGAGGGAATTGATGGTTGGAACCAAATAAACAACATACGATATCCTATCCAGAAAGATATTGCGAATTAAATGAATTTAGATTATTGTATTTTTGGGATAGAAAGTAAAAGGAAGGCATACTTCATCATGTAAATCTCTTAAGAATTGCACAAATCTTTCTTGCTCAAGGCGCCCATTTCCATCTTTGCTGAAGAAGTACTCCAAGAGTCCTCCCTCCTCTACGGAACCAGTAACTTTTAGTCCAAATCGAAGTCCATTTCTATGGCGAGCACCTTGTCTATTAGCAGTTCGCATGAGTTCCATCATTTTCTTGAATTCTTCCTTGTCAACTCCTCTGTTCATGAAACTAGTCAGAAGTTCTAAAACAACTATAAGACAGGTGAATCTTGGTTTTTATAAAAAATTTGTTGATGTCGTTTCATGGGTCATTATAAATTGGACTCCATCATGTATGCATGAAAGTTTTTCTAGACGATAACAATAACTACGGGCTCAATCCCAAGGAAGTAGCAATTGGCTATATGAATCCTTACTAATTATGTCGCTTCCTTAAGCTCATTGCTTAGCCGTTACAAAGGTGAATGTTTACTAATGAAGTACACATAATCTTCTTCTCCAATATAAATCCTAAGGGTATCACAATAGCAAACCAGCTTGTCAAAGTAGCGAAAGGACAACAGGATAATCAGAGTTGAGTATTAGCAAAATGACATACCCATCATTGTCAAGGTCAAACATTCGAAATGCCTCTGAAAAGCTCGATTCTGGGATGCTCAGTAGTGTAACAAAAAAGATGTACCTGATCCAAAAAGATAAACATGGTTTCAAGAGAGAATTTCAATAAGCTCAGTTAGCATTCAAATGGAATCGGCAACTTGCTTACACCTTATCTAGAGATCATGATCGGAACTAAAAATTGTTGAAGTATGTTTAAACCAAGATGGCAAAACACTTCTACTTGTTGGGTTTTGACATCCTGGCCTCCTATCACATAGAGTTTTAGCTAGATACGAACTTGTTCAAAACTAGTTTTTTAAATCCCTCCGACATTATCCCTCAATCACCTAATGTCAGAATATCCACAACAAATAAAAATAGAGCATGTCATTTTTTATTTTTGCACAAAACCAAAATATAACCTTTTTGTCTTTTCCCTTTTATTTTTGACTCTCTTTTTTCATACTCTTTTTCACCCTCCATGTTAACCAATACCCCCACCCCCATATTGTTCGTTCTTGCACCTTTTTGAGAATGTCGAACCAATTTTCGATCCCATGACCAGATTTTCTCTTGTTCATTCGAGCTGACAAAGCACTAAAGCACAATGATTACAGTTGCATCTTTCTCATTCAATCCCCTCTGTGCCATCTCCCGGAATGACTTTAGGCACTTTAGAGGGTTATTCAAATTCAATACCCAGCTATCATGATATTTTTACCCAACTAAATTCTCCGTGGTATTGAAACAAACATCTGTTGTGCAATAAAGTCACTAATGGTCATTCAGCTATGTTTGAATTTCACTAAAGTCACTCAACTATTTTTTGTCACTTAAAAGTAACTAAACTTTCACATTGGCACTTAAAAGTCATTTTGGCTAAAACTCCTACCATAAATATGACATGGCATAAAATTTAATGAGAAAAATCCAAAAATAAATGTCACATAAGCTTAAATGGACTATACCCACTTTAGATCCATTTCTCCTTTAATGTGATTTGACCCATAACCCAAATGGATTTCAATAGGGGGAAAAAAGACACACCCCTAATAAAATTAGGTCCTGTAATTTTTTTGTGGGGTTTTTATCGTACAAATACAATAATTTTTTGTCTAAACAATTGCAATAGGTTGTCTGTAATTGCATGTTCAATGTGAAAATAGGCTCTTATTAGCCTTATTATTATTCTCGTATGCTTATGATACATTAATATGTTATGTAAGATGAATACAATACTATTTTAATTTCACTAGAAAATTATAAATATATTATGTGAGTTGGATACAGTACTATTTTAACTTCAATAGAGTTATAAAATGACTCGGATGTGGTATACAAACAAGATAAGCAATTTTTAGTATGGAATAATTATAAATGGGCATTATGTAACAGAAGAGGCAAGAATTTTGTAGTATAGGATATTCATTTTAAACTAATGTGAAATTTAATATTTTTTTTATTGAACACATTTGGGTTATGAGTCAAATCACATTAAGGAAGAAATGGATCTAAAGTGGGTATGATCCATTTAAGCTTATGTGGCATTTATTTTTGAATTTTTCTCATTAAATTTTATGCCATGTCATATTTATGGTAGGGGTTTGAGCCAAAATGACTTTTAAGTGACAATGTGAAAGTTTAATTACTTTTAAGTGATAAATTATAGTTGAGTGACTTTAGTGAAATTGAAACATAGTTGAGTGACCATCAGTGAAATTAACCCCTAATTCACCCACTTTCACATATCCATTCACGATCTTGTTCCAAGAGACAATATCTCTTTTGGGCCATTTTATCAAAATACCTGCCTTGCAAGACAATAAACCGGCAATAACTATAAAAATGCACCCAAAAATTCTGAACATGCAAAACTCCATCAACACCATTTTCATAAATAGCCCATCACACTTGTGACCCAAATCGAAACGACCCATTTTAATATAAAGGGATTGGCGGGACAGTGTAATGTACTTAATTGAGAAATCAAATTCAAGAAGGAACTAAGCTTTATTGATCAACAATTCAATTGTTACAATCTGCACTTCAACTGACATGAACGAACTCGGAAAGAAGTATAAATAGAGATAAGAGAGAAGAGGAAGAAGAAGAAGAAGAAGAAGAAAGGAGAAGAAGTAGAGAGAAAAAGTAGTTAGGAATTCTGTTATTGCCAAAAAAAGATACCCATTTCTCTCCTAATCTGTTATTTAACTAACTGACCTAACTATTAATTGGACTAATTGAATAAAGACCCCAAGGCCCAATACTCTTCCTTCTGAAGCCCAATACGTGAAGCCCAGTAAGACTCAACCCAATTCCCAATTCTGTTGTACCCTATTTCCTTGTTTGTATCGTCACTTTCCTTTTCTTGTCTGAACATTACAATACCTTCCCCTTCGAAAGAGACCTTTTCCTCAAGGTCGTTGTTGGGCTATAAACGCCGTAAAGTAGCTTTTGATGTAGCCCCAATCCTCCCAAGTCGCATCTTCTTTGCGCAAATTTTCCCACTAAACCAAAATTTTGACTGCAACGACATTGTTCTCCTTAACCACACGCCTCTGTACAATGGCAACTGGCTGAATCAAAATATGATCCTCACTATCACAAGCTAGTGGATGCTGCTGCGAACATATTGATGGTCCAATATATCGTTTGAGCTGGGACACATGAAAGACTGGGTGGAGGCGCGATTCTGGTGGTAGCTCTAAACGGTAAGCCACTTCACCAATCTTCTGCAAAACTTTATAAGGACCAAAGAATCGAGCACAAAGCTTGACATTTCTTCTCACTTCGATAGATGACTGTCGATAGGGCTGTAGTTTGAGGTACACCTGGTCCCCTACCTCCAAGATTCGTTCAGAAAGGAGTCGATCTGCATAAAATTTCATCCGTGACTGTGCCTGCACAAGGTTGTCACGCAGTGCTTGTAGCATATGTTGTCGTTGGGTTAGATTCAACCCCGCCGGGCCTTGATGTGTATGTGGTAAAGCTCCCAATGGTAGTTGAGTTGGGGGATGACCATAAAGGGCTTCAAAGGGAGTGACTTTAAGAGAGTTATGAAAATTAGTGTTATACCACCACTCTGCCAATGGTAGCCATCTAGCCCAGTGTTTAGGATTCTCAAACACCATAGCTCGTAAGTAGGTCTCTAAACATCGATTGAGTCTTTCAGTTTGCCCATCCGACGGAGGGTGATAGGCTGCACTCATATTAAGCTTAGTTCCCATTATTTTGAATAAATTCTGCCAAAAATGACTAGTGAAAACAGATCATCTGTCTAAAACAATAGATCTGGGAAGTCCATGTAACCCCTATACACCTCCTTCGTGAATAGTTCTGCCACTTCTTGTGCTGAAAATGGATATTTTAAGGCTAAGATATGTCCATACTTGGACAGCCTATCCACCAAAACTAGCATAGCATTCTTTCCTGTAGAGAAAGGTAAGCCCTCTACAAAATCCATAGATATATCCTGCCACACTTGTTCTGGAATAGGAAGGGGTTGTAATAACCCTAGGGTGTGCACATTTTCAGACTTGATCCTCTGACAAATATCACATTCACTCACCCATTTAAAATCTCTGATTTCATGTTAGGCCAATAGAAAATCAACTGTACCCTCCTATAAGTACCTTGCTGCCCAGAATGACCACCAAGAGGTGATTGATGCATTGCTTCTAAAATCATACTCCTTAGATTGGTTCCTCTTCCCACATAGATTTTGTGCTTATACCTGATGACCCTTTATTGTAATGAATAATCTGAATTACTGCCTGAAGAGACAACTAGTTCACCCAACAATGCTAAAGAAATAGGATCCTATTCATAGTTGAGGCTAATCTCTTGTAACCAAGTAGGTTGAACAGTAGAGATTGCAAATAAGGTGGACTCTGTCTTCTTGACAAGGCATCAGCTACCCTGTTTTCAGTGCCCTTCTTATACTGTACCTCGTAGTCAAGGCCTAGAAGCTTAGTCAATCCTTTTTGTTGTAGAGTTGTGGTAATCTTTTGTTCTAACAAGTACTTAAGACTTTGATGATTTGTCCTTACAATAAAATGATCTCCCTGTAAATAGTGTCTCCATTTCTCCACTGCAGTTAAAACTGCCATATATTCTTTCTCATAAGTTGATAGTCCCCTGTTCTGTACTGAAAAAGCCTTGCTTAAGTAAGCTATTGATCGACCTTCTTGCATTAAAACAGCCCCCATCCCTATAGAACAAGCATCAGTTTCTATAATGAATGGCTTAGTAAAATCGGCCAAAGCTAAAACAGGAGCTAAAGACATGGCTGTTTTTAGCTGATTGAAGGCTTTTTCAGCTTCCTCAGACCACTGAAATGAGTTCTTCTTCAGTAAATTGGTGAGAGGTCTGCTGATAATTCCATAAGACTTGACAAATCTCCTGTAGTAACCAGTGAGACCCAAAAATCCTCTAAGAGCCTTAACAGATCTGGGAACAGGCCAATTGATCATGGCCTCAATCTTAGCAGGGTCAGTAGCTACCCCTTGGCCTGAGATAATATGCCCCAAATACTCCACTTGACTTTGACCAAAAGCACATTTAGACAACTTAGCATAAAGTTGCTCTTTCTGTAGCACCTCTAATACTTGCCTGAGATGCATAACATGGCTCTCCACTGAAGGACTGTACACCAATATATCATCAAAGAATACCAGCACAAACTTCCTAAGGAAAGGCCTGAATACATGATTCATTAAACTTTGAAAAGTAGCAGGTGCATTAGTTAACCCAAATGGCATAACCTTGAACTCATAATGTCCCAAGTGAGTCCTAAATGCAGTCTAGTATATGTCAGATTCCTTCATTCTAATCTGGTGATAACCAGCCCTCAAGTTAATTTTTGAATAAATGCATGAACCATTTAATTCATCCATGAGATCATCTACTAGAGGTATAGGAAATTTGTCTTTCACATTCATTTAGTTTAATTCTCTGTAATCTATACAAAACCTCCAACTACCATCCATTTTTTAACCAATAACACTGGTGAGGAGAAGGGAGAGTGACTAGGTTTAATGGTACCATTATTAAGCATGTCAGTCACTTATTTTTCTGTCTCATTCTTTTGAAAATGGTTATACCTGTAGGGTCTAATGCTGACTGGAGCTGCATCTGATTTGAGAGGGATGAAGTGATCATGACTCCTCTGTGGCGGCAGAGACTTTGGCTCAGCAAAAACTCTTGGAAATTCAGTCAGTAGCCTTCTAATTTGTTCAGGTATGCTTCTTCCTTCTGTAGTAGACTGAGCAGTAATTATGAAGAGAAGAGCCCATAACAGTTGGCCTTTCTTGAGTAGCTGATTCACCCCTGCAGCTGACATACTCTGTAAGCTACCCTCTTCAGAAAAACCCTTCAGTTCTACTATCTTTCCCTTCACACTGACCTGTAATCTATATCCAATAAAATCAAACAATATATGATTGTGCTTTCTCGTCCAATCCACTTCTAATACCATATCACATCCCCCAATGTCTAACATTCTCAGCTTGTGCTCAAATTCAATGCCCCACATTTTCCATTTAAACTGAGGGCAAGAGTGATAACTCATCAAGTTACTCCCATTGGCAGCTGTAATCTCATTGGAGCATCTACTTGAATCACACACCCCAATTGTTTTGTAGTTTCACTTGCTACAAAACTATGGGTGCTACCACTATCTGCCAATAGCACCATGATTTGCTTACCATACACTCCTTTCAATTTAATAGTAGTAGATGTGACTGTCCCAGATAAGGCATTGAGACTTATGGCCTCATCAATTATTGTCTCCTGACTTTGCTCCTCCACTATCCCCTCTTCATCAGCATTCATTTCTACCTTCTCTTGTCAGTAGACCCAGACAATACATTTAGCTGCTTATTCTTACATTGATGACCAGGGAAATACTTCTGTCCACACTTATAACATTCACCTCTTGCTCTTCTTGCCTCAAACAATTTGTTGCCCACATTGTAGGAGGTAGATCCCCCTTCCTTCTGTTGGAACCCAGATGTTCTCACTCCTGATTGACTATTATTATTGTTGTACTGTACTGACTACCTAGTAATGTTTACTTTACCCTTCTTAGCTACTGCTTCTAACAACTTTTCTTTATGCCTAGCTTTCTCCACTGCTTGGCTCAAGGAAAAAGGATCAAGCATCTTGACTGTGTGCCTGATTTCATCCTTGAGTCCCTCAATAAAGAATCCAAGGAAGAATTCTTCAGGGATAGTGGGGTGTTTAATCAAGACCCAAGCCTTCAAATCTTCAAATCTTGCCAGGTAATCATTCACTGATCCTTGCTGCTCAATTCTTTTGAACTCTCCTAAGAGATTAAGATTGCTATTATCAGACTCCTCAAATCTCTTGCTGATTTCTTCTACAAACTCAGGCCATCTCACACTACCTCTGCTCAGATGATAAGAAAAGTACCAGGATTCAGCTCTCCCGTTGAGACGAAGGACACCAGCCTCCAACTTCTCTTGAGGATCAGTTATCTGATTAAAGTGAAAGTATCTTTCACACTTGCGGAGCCATGGTCTGGAATCACCTTCTTCAAAATAAGGAATTTCAAACCTATGTCCATGGTTATTTCCTTGCCTTCTACCAATAGAATACTCATTCTGCTCCGCAAATCTGGGTCGACTACTGGAGGCCTCAATGTGATTGACTTTGACTGGAGCACTTCCCAAGATGCCATCCTTGCTCGTGAAGAGCCTGTCCATCATGACATCCAGCTTTCTTCCAACATCATCGATCTTAGAATCTTGCGATTCCAATTTTTTATTCGTCTCTGCCATGTAATTTTGTAACTGATTATCTAATTTCTTCACGTAATCTTCATTAGACTTCGAGCGAGTTTCTGGAACTGTCATTGTAGCCAGGAAAGGCTCTGATACCAATTTGTAATGTACTTAATTGAGAAATGAAATTCAAGAAGGAACTAAGCTTTATTGATCAACAATTCAATTGCTACAATCTGCACTTCAACTGACATGAACGAACTCAGAAAGAAGTAGAAATGGAGATTAGAGAGAAGAGGAAGAAGAAGAAGAAGAAGAAAGGAGAAGAAGTAGAGAGAAAAAGTAGTTAGGAATTCTGTTATTGCCAAAAAAAGATACCCATTTCTCTCCTAATCTGTTATTTAACTATCTGACCTAACTATTAATTGGACTAATTGAATAAAGACCCCAAGGCCCAATACTCTTCCTTCTGAAGCCCAATACGTGAAGCCCAGTAAGACTCAACCCAATTCCCAATTCTGTTGTACCCTATTTCCTTGTTTGTATCGTCACTTTCCTTTTCTTGTCTAAACATTAGAGACAGAAGCAAGAGAAGAAAATAAAGGGAAAGGGAGGAGGGGAAAGGAAGATAGAGAAGAAATGAGTTGGGGGAAGGGTATAGGGGAGATTGAAAAAAAAATGGTGATGGGGAATTATTTTTTCATTAGAAAACCATTTGATTTCATTAGCTTTTAAAAGCCAGGAACCACGCACTTCATCCTACTCAACAATAAAAAAAAGTTCTGCATGAATTCAGGAGTTTGGCTGATACTCTAGGCGAGCCAGAATATGCTTGGATACATCTCAATGCTATTTTTAATTAAAGCCATGCGTTCAGGGTATTTTTCCAAGGTTAGGATGGTTCGAAATTTCAGCAATACAACATTTGCATATTTTTTTCTCTTTATATTATTTATTTATTTTACTTTTTTTATTCTTATCATTAATATGGACAATAAAGATGGATCCTAGCCTTTAACAAATACCATAGACATGTAGCCTTTCTGATTATTTCTATTGGAGCAAATCCACAGCAGTAAATGCTTACTCTGGAAAGGATATAAGTCCATCATTATTGGTATCAAAGAGCATGAAAAATTGTGAAGGAGCACAATGTAGTTCGCTGGAAGCTGATTCTCCTTTCAGATAGCCCCCTCTAACACCACTTGTTTCTGATGGAGGAAACACTGGAACAATCGCTCGCATTAAGTCTACTGGAGTCATATAGACTTCGCCACTTGGAGTTCGGTAAGATGCAAAGTACTCAAATACCTGGAACCAACATAAAAAGAAAAATAAATAGATACTAGAATTATAATTTCACACATATTTACGTTTCAGTGACTTAATTACGGGTGATTTCTAAAAATAAAGTCAGTTATATCACTGTAAATCGTGGTACATAATCCATTTTGACATCACATTGGTACTAATTTATTATGGTAAACCGTCCGTATAGTTCCACCAAGTATCATGAGTAATATGTCAACACTGCTCAGAATGCAGAATTTGTAGAAAATTCTTGCCTAAAGAATCATTAGTATGCTTGAGAGGTTTTTCGTCTTCTTTCTTTTTCTTCTTTATGCATCTAGTATCCCAAACTACTGGCCCAATTAATTCTGATTTGTACAGCATAAGGCCCGCTAAAGGAGAAATTATTCTCTACCAAGAGTTTCTCTATTCATCTAATTCGAACTTGAGACATATGATTAAGATTGGAGCAATTACATCCATCCCACTCACCCCGCAGGCTTCGTTGTACATTGCCTACTCGTCACGACTTATTTGTACCTAAATACAATCTATTTCCTTGGGCCCAAAAGACTCTCGGCTAATCGTTACTTGCCCGTCCTTGCTTAGAAAAAAATTACCACTATCTCTTGATTGATCTGTTCCCGTTAGTAATAGTATGCTTGAGATACAAGATAAAATTTCTCTCCATGCACAGTGTATACGTTTAAAACCGGACCCACCCGATTTTACTGATTAACCGAGACTAGGGGAATGGATCGAGGATCAGCACTATAGCATATCAAACCGAGACATGAGGATAGAGTACCGAGTTCGGGATTCGAGGTACTTGTTGAGATCGAGACCAGTAATGATCAAGGTCGAACAGGACAGGCATCGAGCAAGACCGAATAATGGAAATGCTAGATATCTGTGACTTGTCGAAGATCATGGCGGAAATCTCGGAACAAATCAAATCAAGGGCGGTAGTTTAGCTAATCATGGGATTTTCCTTCTGTAATTAGAATTGCACCATTAATAGGATTCCTCGACTACATAAAGAGGGTTCTAATCATTTTGTAACCATCTTATATCGACACATATCAAAGCAATACAATACTCTTTTCTCTTATACTCTCTTGTTTTTCAGTTGGTTTCATAAGTCTACTCTCACTCACTCAGTTCGAGGGCGACCTAACTCGAGGGCTGAATTGCATTTTAGTACTGGTTTGCTTTACTTTGTCGTTTATTTCTACTATTAGTCATCATATTTATCAATTGGTGCTAGGTAAAATAAATATTCTTAAAACCACTTATAAATTTGATTGTTATACGATTTTAAGGGTAAACACATAGTTAAAGGGAAAAATCTTATATAAAAGAAACTATACCATATGTTTATGTACCATCCAAATTCGAATGTTCTGTTGACTGATAGAAAGAGGAATTCTTTAGAGTCTGTTAGGAAGCAACCCTGTAATTGGAATTGGTGTAATTACTAGGGTAGTAATTACACAGTCTAGTAATTACACAGTTGTATAATTACGATAACCTGCTTGTTTGTCATAGTGTAATTACAAGTTTATTGTTTGGTTGCACAAGTGTAATTACATAGTTAGATTAAATTTCAAATTAAGTACTTATCAAAACTTAAAAGCTAATATAATAAATATATGCCTATAAATTTTTATAAGCATAAATGATATTATATTTTGTATTTAAGATGTATATTTTTCATGAATATAAATTAATTTGGTAATCATATATTTATAACTAATATTGTAAAAATAATTTATATATATTTTTTAAATTAGTAATATTTAGTTCAGATACTTACAAAAATAAAAAATATACGTTTTGTAACAACATCACGAAATTCATGTTTGATAAAATAAATTAATATTTACAAATATAATGTCATAACATTATTCAAATATTTGACAAAACTAATCTATCNTCGTTTAGATTGCTAGCGAATGCCATCGCTGCCCAGTTATCAGGTACACGTGGCAACATCATCCTTTCACGCTGGAACCTGTCTACGAATTCCCTGAGCAGCTCCGTATCTCCTTGCTTTATTTTAAAGATGTCCTCCATTCTTTTCTCAACTTTTTTGAGCTCCCGAGTGTGCTTTGATGAATGAATCTGCAAGTTCAAAAAAAGAATCTATAGAATTTTCAGGTAAAAGAGAGTACCATGTTAATGCTCCCTTAGTAAGTGTTTCTCCGAACTTTTTGACCAAAACTGATTCAATTTCCTGCTTGGTCAAGTCGTTGCCTTTTACACCGGTTGTGAAAGCAGTTACGTGATCTCGTGGATCGGTGGTACCATCGTATTTTGGGATATCGGGCATCTTAAATTTCTTCGGAATTGGTAAAGGAGCAGCACTTGGCTTCCAAGGTTGTTGTGAGTATTTGTCCATATCTATCCCTTTGATTACCGGCGGTACTCCAGGTATTTGCTCTATGCGATCGCTTTGTTCCTTGAGCTGTTTCTGCAGAGTTAGTACTAAATTTTATAAATCAGAATTAATTGGGTTACCTGACCCTCCATCACGAGATTCACTAGGAGTTCCCCCGCTGCCTGAGTTAACGAGTCCTGAGCGAGGATTTTCTAAGGCGTTGTTGTTTGGAGTTGATGTTGGTGGCACAACTGGTAGCTGGTTAGCGAAAGCCTCAAGAGCTTTGTTGACCTGTTGAGCGATTAACTTTGCAAAGCTTCGTTGATAGCCTCATCATTTTCCAATTGATAATTTGCATTTGATTGAGATCCATCAGGAGTTCCTTCTCGAGATTGTTGAGGAGAACTTTGTGGGGAAGGGATCGGGGTTCCATCACCTTGCAGATTCTCCTGGAGTTGACGGTCTCTTTGATTGTTGTCATTGACATTTGACATGATTGATTTGACAAAAAGGTTAATTTAGGAAGGAATAGATTATCAGATTCCCGGTAACGGAACCAATTTGTTTAACCAAAAATTGGGATTTCGGTCAAAGCTTTATTTTAGAAGAACTCGGGTTACTGATAATCAAGTAGAAATAGGAATAACTGATGTAAATAATAGCTGAATAGAAAGCAAAGTAAATCAGTATATTTCAATAGTATTTCAAGTCTTTACAAAAATTCATTCCTCACCTTTTATAGCTATTTCTAAGTAATACGTTTTTCTCCTCTCATAATGGAGTTTTTATGGACAACCAATGGCATTTAATGTAACGTTATAATTGGTAATCGTAATTGATTTAGTACAAATTTTGTAACGTTTTCTGTAATTAATGCCTATTAATTTCCAATAATACGTATCTATACCCTTTTTTGCTATTTAGGTTCATTCTTCTGATGCCTTTTCAGAATATCAAGAGGTTCGAGCACCTATCCCTTTTGGTTTCCTTGGATTTTTGCCCATGCCTGCTAAAGCTCGTGCCTCTTCATCTACTCTTCGCCAGTTGACATTCCTTTATCAATCCACGTATCACGACATGTCACCCCATAATTAATTCGATATATTAATTTAATTTTTCCCAATACAAAAAGAAACCACTCTACTTTGTTTAGAATTTTGAAAAGTTTAGAGGAAAGTTGATTGATCCACGTGCAGGGATTGCTAGATTCGAACTGAAAATAATTCAGGACAAGACGAACTTGGTAATGGAAATTCATTACACTATATAGCATTAATTATAGCTTATCTTCACTAAGAGTCCGTTTGGATTGTAATTGTGTAATTACTAGGGTAGTAATTAGATACCTTAGTAATTACACAGTTGTGTAATCAGTGGCAGAGCCAGAATTTTTATCATGGAGTGTTAAAATAGATTAAATTTCGAATTAAGTAATTATCAAAACTTAAAAGTTAATATAATAAATATATGCCTATAAATTTTTATAAGTATAAATGATATTATATTATATATTTAAGATATATATTTTTTCGTGAATATACATTAATTTAGTAACCATATATTTATAACTAATATTAAATAATTTATATATTTTTTAAATTGATAATATTTAGTTATTTATAAATATAATGTCATAACATTATTCAAATGTTTGACAAAACTAATCTATCAATTCTAACTAAAAAATGAACAACATGCAATGTGAGCCGGTACTACTAAAACAATTAAATTGGAACCATGAATATAACACAATTTTAAAATTCAAAAAATAAAATAAAATAGTTTAACATATGTCAAATTCCAACATAATAGTAGTAAGTTCCAGTGCAACTTAATAATTAGGAAACATGATAAGTTTATAAACACATTCAACAACGAAAATTCACTTTAATTGCGTCAACCATTATATGCCAAATTTATTAATGACTCATTAATTTTAATATTAGGAGGTGTAGTTTAAAAATATAGAATAATAAAATAAATAAAAAATAAAATATAGTAAGCAATTACATGGGATCACAAGAAGTGAAGATAGAGAAATAAAAGATAAATAATGCACAAGGAAAAATATATCTTAAAATTTCAAAAGAAATTTAATAGTAAAAATAAAATTAAAAAATTTAATAATAGAAAAAAAAAGTTACAAAAAAAATAAATTAAAATAAAAACAAAAAGGAAAGAAACTAAAAAGAACCTTGTAATTACATAGTGTAATTACCACCAATTCTCACCTCCCTCTTGAGAATTGGAGAGTGTAATTACACACTTCCAATTATACCCAGTTTCATGCTGACCAAGTAAATACTTGGCAAACAAACATGTCAAACTGTGTAGTTACACCCAATTACATTCAAATCCATTTTCAAGGTGGCTTTCCAAACAAGCTCTTTTAAGTTAAATAATATCTTGCTTTACTATACTTGTCTCGCTTCCTATGCAAGTTTTAACCCTTGGGGGAAGCAAAACTAGTCAGGAATCAGAACCCTTCTTGATGGATAACTTCATCCATTCTTTATCAACAATTATATTTGTACTTATTACATATTAACATTACATGTTCAATGGTGCCGTAATAATTGATGCATGCACAGTACCAAATAAATAATATCTCTACCTTTTCAGGAGGACTTTGCACTCTCAACCGTTTCTCATACTTGAAGAAAACTTTTTTTCGGTATGAATCTGAAAATACAGAATAACGCAAAGAAAAAACCATGAATGTTCAAGAAAATTAAAAAAATGAATAAAAATAATTATTACTTTGATATATGTTAATTTCAATACCTCCAAATAAAAACGTCGGCTTTTTCCCTAGCTCTTCACTTCTACTTTCAGAATTAGCATAACAAATATGAGATTCATTATGAGAAGGGAATGAAATATAATAGAGCGCTAAGGTTGAGCAAGCAATAATGACGCCAGAAGACAGTGATCCCATAAGGGATTCCACAACTATTCCATTCTTTCTATATCCATTAGAACCGCCGGACCCAACATTTAATTGGTGGCCACTCGATTTGATGAAGATGGAACGAAATATTGGATTATGAGCGGCAAGCCCTCGGATTGCTGGCTTAGGTGTTCTAAAAAATGCCCAAGGATGCATAGTAATTACAAGCTGTAAAGAGATAGCAGAAACCCAAAAGTGGATCAGAATTTTGAAAGATTATTATCACTTAGTTGTTCAAGAAAACAGAGAAGGTTGATCCTTGGAATGAGGAAAGTGAAAATATTACGGGTATATTTGACCAACAAAGAGAGGCGTGGGATGTTTCTTGAGTTTTTGGCTCAGCTTTATTCATAACGGTCTCCAAGGTAGTTGGTTATGCTTTTTATGAGTCTCGATTATGTGCATACTATTGGCGGGGAAGTGCACGGTTAGCCACTAACAACACATGTATTTACTTTTATGCCACCGTTTAAAATGTTTTTAGTCTTTAGCCACTGCTTTAATAAACTTTACCTGCACGGACGAAAACACCCTTCTGCTTTTGAACTTGCAACTCTAAGTTCAGGACTTCAGAACTACATGTCCTTAACTTTTGAACTTGCAATTCTAAGTTCAGGGCTTCAGGACTACATGTCCTTAACTTTGAACTTGGAACTCGAAGTTCAGGACCACCTATTCTTAAGTTCTGTGCTTGTAGCTCTAAGTTAAGGACAACTTGTCCTTAACTTTTGAACTTGTAAGTCTAAGTTCAGGACCAAGTCTCCTTAACTTTTGAACTTGTAACTGTAAGTTCAAGACCAAGTGTCCTTAACTTTTGAGCTTGTTAGTCTAAGTTCAGGACCTATTATCCTTAACTTTTGAGCTTGTTAGTCTAAGTTCAGGACCTATTATCCTTAACTTTTGAGCTTGTTAGTCTAAGTTCAGGACCTATTGTCCTTAACTTTTGGGCTTCTTAGCCTAAGTTCAGGACCTATTGTCCTTGACTTTTGAACTTGTAACTGTAAGTTCAGGACCTATTGTCCTTAACTTTTGAGCTTGTTAGTCTAAGTTCAGGACCAAGTGTCTTTAACTTTTGAACTTGTAATTCTAAGTTCAGGACCATGTGTCCTTAACTTTTGAACTTGGAACTCGAAGTTCAGGACCAAGTGTCCTTAAATTATGAGCTTGTTACTGTAAGTTCATGACTAGCTGTCCTTAATTTATGAGATTGTAAGTCTAAGTTAAGGACTACTTGTCCTTAGTTTTTGAGCTTGTAACTCTAAGTTTAGGACTACATGTCCTTAACTTTTGAACTTGTAACTCTAAGTTCAGGACTACACTGTGACTTGAGTGTAAAACAACCTCCTTTGATATCTAATTCAGAAGATTATAAAGCAAATTATATACACTAAGAAATCAAGATTTGGTCAAATATCCATCGGCAGAAAATATGTCGTTCTTAATATGCCTTCTTAATCTTTTATTAAATATTATGGTAGCATATCGTGTTGATGTGTCAATTCGTAACATCACCTTTTCTAATCCAAGCTTGGGGAATCTATAAGTGCTTGACTGCAGAGTATTTATGTCGACTTGTTGAACCCTCCTACCGAGCTGGAGAAAAGATGGAAGAAAGGGTAACACTGTCTTTTCATATTAATTTTAATAGACTAGTGGCTACTTTTGCTCAGCATTAAAAATTCTAGCATTAAAAATGCTGGATAAAAAGTAAATACCACTTTAAAAAGTGATTACCCCATGCAATTTTTATTACTAGTGGCAGAGGCAGCCCGTGCTAAGCTCGGGCCCAAACTCAATGGTAAGAACTACTCCATCTGTTCCAAGTCAGGACATATTTTCCTTATTATTCTGTTCTAAAAAGAATGACACATTTCTATAATTAGAAATAATTTAACTTTCAATTATTCATTTTACCCATTTTACTCTTAATGAAAAGCTTTTATAACCACACAAATGTTATGGCCCCAAAATTTTTTTACCCTTAAGCTTTAAAGACCACAAGTTTCAAAAATCTTCTTTTCTTTCCTTAAGCTCTGTGCTAAGTCGAACTACCTCATCTAAATTGAAACGGAGTAACAGTTTTGATTAAAAAGTAATTTGTGTCATAATCTTTCTAAATTAATCATATAAAAAGTTCTCTTTTTTTGCTATTTTCTATGTTACCATGCCTACCCATTGTTTATATCTTCAAATTGGATTTTGAATCAGTTGGCCAAGAACTTAAACTTTTGGCATTTTATCAAAGATTTATTAGTGTTCTGTGTGTTGGAAAATGGGACTGGATTGTGTATCGCTCAATGTTGCTAACTCGGCCCGGTTAGAAGAGATAAGCAAGAAAAGTTACTACAAAAATAACCACCCACACCAAAATTGTTGTTCTCGTGTATAAGGTGTATGGGATAAAATTGATTAGCGACAAGTGGATAAACGACAAGATGACAGGTGGAACTGAAGATAGGCAAGATATGAGTTAGCAAATAGTTGGCACCTGATACAAACATATGACATGTTGAATGAGTTCTAAAGACATTGGAATAGAGAACAAACATTTGAAAGAAAGACATCGGTTGGAAAAGACAACATTCAATGAGTATTCGGTACAAATAATCTCTATATTAATGCTCGACCGTTATGCAGTCATCAAGAAGTGGTTTATCCACATTAAAAAAGAGCTTGATTTGAGGATCTTGTCTCCCAAAGTAGAGCTATAAATAAGAAAATTTATATTCGTTATGGGATATGAAGTATTTTGTACTCAAAGCTAAAATCAGCTCTCATTCTATCAAATTATTCTCTTTCTTTTGTTCTTAATATTGCTCTTGTTACTGACTACTGCTTCTAGAGAAATTAAGTCCACAACGATGCTTGTATTTCTTAAAGTTATTTTAACATCTTATTTCTGCCCTTACTTATTTTATATGCTTGGATCAAATTAATTCACTTGAATATAAATTATGTTACAAATTCAATTATACTGTTTTACGAGTAAACAGTTTAGCACCCACCGTGGGGCATAGACAATTATGTAATTACATTGATCCATTTATCTGTTGCTGACACAGTTTGATTGTATTCTTTAGCAAAGGAAAATTAAGATATGACAGCTAACGATGTGAAAAATTCCTATAATGTTGGAGCATACAACAAGCGTGAGGGATGTGTTCCAGCGTGACGATTCAACTAGGAAAATTTGCAATAAAGGAAACGAAACAACTCAAGTCCGCGAAGAAAAAAAATCCTTGGCATGTCACAAGTCAAACTCTTGATGGTATGAACGATGAGAACAAAATCCCCAACATGTCACAAGTCCAACTCCTAATGATATGAACGATGAGCATGTTGTTCAAACGGTCAAACTTTTTAGGGAGCAACAGAGGAAAATTATAAAGCATCTCTCAAGACAAGACCGGATAATGACGGAGTTGAAGCAGGCACTTTCGATTGCTTCTAATAATTCCAATGAAGGAATTTGAGTCCCTCCCAGCGTGCCTGCAAATCAAACGGTGCAAAGAACTTGTAACATCTCTTTGAGGGAAGAGTTTGGTGCTAATGAATTGAGGCAGGTGGTGCAGGTATTGGATCCAGAAATGACAACAATGCTAATGATCGGTTCAAAACTAAGGTCATGAGATTCATGAGAGAAATGAATGAACGAATCGACCAAAATGCTAAGGAATTCTATGCCAGGATGGATCAAATCTTGGGAGCATTGCCGGTGTTGAAGGATCTGTGTTACGCCCCGCAGTATTACATTACGATGATGTTACGCTCCACAGTATTTTATTACGACGATGTTACACCCTGTAGTATTATACGTGAAACTGTGGTAAGATAATTGACTTTAGTTCAACGACAAGATTATTTGGGAATTATAATCATTATGCTATTTCAAACAAGTGATGAGTAAATTCGTGAAGGTGAGAGGGTTAGCAAATCGAAGAAAATAAATTTTCGTCAAAGTTTGACATGTGGGATAAAATACGGTCCGAGCTATAATACCCGGTATTTATGGACTAGTGCCATACAAGGTACTACAGGACCATGATAGTAAGATGTACAAGGTATGTTAAAAGTGCATAGTATTTAAAGTAATTTGAGATAATTCTTAATTATATGAGGAATTGGTTAATTATTGAATTAATGGAGAATTACCAAGTTAATTAAAGAGCTAGGTGGATAATTATGGATATGAACTAACTCCCCATGTGACAGCAAGTAAGGAAAGAGTTACATGACTCTTGCCTTTGGACAATATAGTTAGTAGGCACTTGGAAATTATTCCTTAGCCATTTTACACGTAAAAGGTAGAAAATGTGAGTCATCTTTAACTCATCTTCAAGGAAGATCAAATTCACTTTGACAAAGGTTAGACAATACTACAAAGCATAGAATTTAAGCTACAAAATTATACAAGGACGTTAATGGTGTAATTTTTCAATACACAAAGTACATATGTCTACTAAATCTGAAAATCAAAAAGTGGTTGTGGAATTTCTATTAGGAAAATATGATATAGCATACAGAAAGACAAAGCAAGGAACAAAGGTGAGGGAGTTTTGAAATTCGTACGAAATTGCACTGTGTAATAACAACGAGATTTTGTAATTCTAAGGGAGTATGGTGTAACCCTTCTCTAGAATAATCATACTGATTTTCCCCTACTCCGGGTATGTTAAGGCTATCTCTTCTTTATTTTTGGCATGATCTATATGACATAAGTGAAACGAGCAAGTGCACAACTTTCATAAATTACTCTATTCGTAGAAATGCTAGAGATGTGTATATTCTTATTCTCCTATGCGTCATATTATTCTATCATCTGTTCATGGGTATTAAAAATATGTAAGTTGGTAAATTTTATTTCATGGTATTAATCAGAGGCATAATGGTCTTAGACGTACCGAGAGATTTTATTAACGTATTTCATATGCATTTCATGCATTTATACATGCACATTGACCCATGACCAGATGGCTTTATATATATATATATATATATGCATATACATATATATATATATATATATATATATATATATATATATATATATATGTTTGTATGTATGTATGTATGTATGTATGTGTATGTATATGGGATATGGGAAAGGTTATGGCGTTATATACGCACCACCGCCTGATCAACTTGGTATACATTGATGATTTTTCCCAAAGTGGCCGAGATGATATGATGGGATGCCCTCAGAGGCCTGATGATGTTATGAAACATGTACCTATGCTTGACATGACATTCATACGCATATGCATGACACTATAATTATTTCATGATTTACAGAGTTATCCAGACTTATAGGTTGAGCCATTTACTCTATATTTATTCCATGTCTATTATGTACTTATTTATTCGCCTTACATACTCGCTACATTATTCGTACTAACATCCCTTTTGCCTGGGGACGCTACGTTTCATGCCCGCAGGTTCCGATAGATAGGTCGAGAGCCCTCCAAGTAGGCTATCAGCTCAGCGGAAGATGTTGGTGCGCTCCATTTGCTTCGGAGTTGCTTGATTGGTTAGTATGATTTAGACGTGTATTGTTTGGTATGGCGGGACTCTGTCCCGACCTTTATGAAAATTATGTATTCTTAGAGGCTTGTAGAAAGATGTCATGTTCGTAAAAAGATTGTATGGCCTTGTCGGCCTATGTTCAATATAAGAGTGGTTATTTTGGTCTAATAGGCCGTAGTCTTATGTATAAGTTGGTATCACATGTTGTATTCTACTTATCTCACGGCAGCCTTCCGGCTTAGTTATCTATGATAGTATGACATGAAAAGATATGGTATGTTGGTACTCGGTTGAGTAAAGTATCGGATGCCTGTCGCGGTCCATCGGTTTGGGTCGTGACAAAAGTGGTATCAGAGCAGTTTTGTCCTAGGGAGTCTACAAGCCATGTCTAGTAGAGTCTTGTTTATGGGTGTGTCGTGCACCACACTTATAAGCAAGAGGCTACAGGGCATTTATGACTGTCACTCTTTCTTCTTACTCTAGATCGTTTGGTAGAGCTCACTTATAAGAATCTAAACCCGATCTTCTATTCGTAATAAGACGATGCCTACATTCAGAAGGACGATCGATAAGAGATATAGCTGTGGGAGTGTTGAGTTAGAGGAACTCGATTTTGCATCTTGCTTATGATAAGTAATGAGAGGCCTTCAGAAGATCATGCGTGTACTAAAAGGTGTACGGTTCTTGATAAGGATCTTTTAGGAAAGAATACTTATCCACTCTTACAGTAAAAAGGAATAATGGAATCGAAAGTTAGACACGAGTTGCATCAAGTAAAAGAAGTAAGGTAAAGAAGGGTACGAGGTACCCAGTTAATAAAGATTATCCTTATTTACCATTCAGGAAGAGAGATATAAGAATTTTGAGTTACCTTCAACAGTAACAAAGGTATGTATAATTGGCCACACCGATCTGAGTTATGCTCTATGGGAGCTAACAAATATGGTTTAAGAGAAGGACATAATATCATGATCTGGCTGGGGTTAGAGTGAGCCAAAACGGTGGATGAATTGTTTGCGTTAGTTGACATTTTCGAAGGATATTGCAAATGTGCTAATAGATCTCCTTGTGAGACATCCAGATGGTGTACACTAATATAGTACGGCTAGATATGAGTACTACAAAGATAGGAATTGGAAACTTGGAAGGGATAAATGTTACCTTAGTATGGCTCCCGTCCTAGTAGAGGGAAAATGTTAGGTAGCCGGAAGAGCCAGTAGATAGAGCAAGGGAAGGTAAAAAGCGAAAGAATGTCTTGTTAATGTTTTCAGGATAAAGTGATAAATAGAAATATTAACAGGGGAGTATAAAGAGGGATAATGAAGCATTATGAGTGAGATGTGATACATGGATAAAAACAGTAGAGTATTATAGAATCCATAGTCAAATGAAGAAAGAGACGAGAGGTGATGGGCCTTCAGGAAACAAGATAGTATAGGCCATACGGTCACATCCTCATTTTAAGAAATAAGTTCGCGACTCTATCATGATTAACAGAAGGAAAAGTTAGACCCCAAAGTAATAGAAATCGGTATGGATAGGTGAAACAAGATAAATTAAACATTAATTAGGGACTAAGTGATTTGATAATCGTCAGCATCATAAGAATTTTGTGTTGCATTCCGGCAATAGAATGGATAATAGAAGAAGATCTATGATAAATTTGGAGAATGGTCATTTGGGAGACATTTCCCAAAAGCAAGCAATATGAAAAAAATTAAGCTTAAGGGACTGTATGTCCCAGCTACACCAAGTGTCACCATTGCAAGTGAGAAATTTTGATATCCTTGGTACAGAAGGATTACCGCAAGGCAAGTAAGGGTCATTGATGATGTGAAAGGTCGCCAAAGATGAAAAGGAAAAACATCTTTAGGAAGATCGTCATAGCTCCAAGTCTTAGTACTCCCCTAATGGGAGGAATATGGAATGATAAAGGAAGAACACGATAAAAATGAGAAAGGGATGAGATTGCACTTATCCAAATGTTACAGATATGCTATGATTCCAGAACGTTATGTAAGCACGATGTTAGAAAAAGGAAGTAAGGATTCCTGCCCGAGATGTTATTAATAGATAAGGAGCCAGTACGTGAGGTAAGTTAAGATAAGGAAATAACCCAAGAAAGATTATGCGGAATACGAATATGAGAATGGGCCGACGAGTAGTTAGTGGTTGATTCAGGAAGAGCCTAGTCATGACTAGACAAGAAGCTACAGACAAATCAACAGATCATGCAAGATAAATGCAGTAAACCCCAACATGGAGAATTATGCCTCGCAGTAATGTCATTATAGTACTTGAGATATATTCAAATAGGAGTCGGGGTAGTTAAAGGTACCGTATGAGTGTTACGGGGATAAAAGAAAGTGCCACTGGGAAGACAATCAAAATATCAGTTCAGAAGCAACCCTACAAGCACAGGGGCGCGGAGGTAAGCAACTATGGACGATTATAGGCAAGGAAGGACATCAAAGGTACGTAACAAGCTCATAGCTTTTCAAGAGTCAAAGGATCCTCCCTAAATACTACAATGAAAGACTAGTTGAGGAAGTAAGGAAGAAGGCTTCAACCTAAGCTCATTGACCTAAGGAGGAAATGATTGTGTAACAGCAGTCTCGCTATAAAATTGTATGCACTCCAAAAGAAAGTGGCACCTACCATGGCTAATGAGCGAGAAGTAAAATTAAAAGTAATATCCGAGATCATATGAGTTGTATGAAAACTCTGGCATGTGGGGGCACTAAGATAAGCTAAGTATTGACGCATCAAGGGGGCAGAAGGACCAGGAAAAGTAATAGCTTACATTGAAAGAAAGCTAAGATGGGACGAAAGAAATTATTCGATCAGTGATCCAGAGTGGGTGACGTTATCAACGCACTTAAGGGTTCGGAGTTTTATACATACATCATATATAGCCGCAGAAGATTATGGTATACGTTAAAAGAAAGAATTAATCCCTGGACTTAGACGAAAGATTATATTTTTAAAGGATTGTATCATGCATATTCCTCATTGCCCATGAAAGGCTAAACAGAATAACTAATACCATAAACCATAGATCGAGAGATAACTTAAGCCGACATAAAGGCTGATTAGAAGAATGAGGAAACTAAAGAGTTACCTCAACGAAGTACATCAGGAATACAATTATTGGACCCAGAAGTTATAGGAATCATGATTGAGAACATAGCAGAATCACTCTTAATATTAGAGGTGCAAGAGGGATAACATGACAACTATATTCTATAACAGCTCTACGATAAAGCCAATTAGAAGAAGTACCAGCCTCATAAGAAGTCAGTAAGAAGCTCTCACCGGATTGTGTAAGGAGGTGCGAGTATTATAATGGAGCTTCAAGTCATGGATGTGAATCATACCTATGTGGAAGGGAGGTCATGAAAGAGATAGAAGATGTGATGTAAGATTTTTAAGGCAAGTAAGGTGAAGGTGAACAACGTACGAGATACTCAAATGCAGAAGGTTGTGAATTGCCCATACTTTGAACAAAAGGCTAGAAGTACTGGGATTCAGTATCCAAGAATGATAGCGGCATCCTTAGTGGCATATTTTCCAGCCTATGGGTTCTAGGTATCGAGAAGTCTAAATTAAAAAAAGTAAAGAAGAGTTTGAGACAATGCGATGTCTCGCTCAATGTTCCAGAAATAACATAAGGAAATTTATGGAGCAAGCAAGTTGAAAGGAGGTTGCGAGTAGTATAAATAGATATGTGTAAGTGGCAAACTAAAGTATGGTAAAAGCGACAAGGTTTTAGGATGTCAGGAATAAGGATAAGAAAGGGGGAGTGAGAAGGTGACGAGGATGGATAAGTCCTGACAATTAAGCCTATGAAACCAAGAAGAGCTGATGGTTTCTCTAAGTTATACAAAGCTCAATATAGCCTGAATGAACTAAAAGGAGTCTAAGACTAATGGCATTTAGAAGAAATGGAATGCTGCCCTGGTAGTAGAATGAGGGTGTAATTGTGATGGATAAAGAATGACGCTTGGGCCTTCAATTGAGTAATGACTTGAAGAGGATTTCACGAATTGTACGGGACTAAAATACCCACGTAAGGTATCACACTAGAATGCTATAAAATACGGTTATAGGAGTATAGTATCGCCCCAGGTGGATAAATCTAATCATTTCAGATATTCCCCGATGAGACGTAAGTCCTAGTGGCAATGTGTCACTTAAGGAGTTTCAAGTTATCAATGGTAGATTATAGATCAATGTTGAGGTGAATCAACAATGGATGGATAAGAGTTATAAAGTATGAAGATGAACAGTAATGAGGAAGCATTAGAGGACATAGATTTATACATATAAGATAAGCAACGAGAGTAACCTAGAACTTGGTAGCAGGTCTCAGTAACAATAAATCAAAATAAGAATTATGGCAGTGAAGTCACACAGATGGATAAACGGATCTATGAAATAAGGCATAACAATATTCGTAAAGTTCAACAAAGTACCGAGCGAAGAATTTCAGTATACCCATAGATGCCTAGAGGGGCATCTTGTTAAGATCTTTATATGTCTACAAAGTGGGCCTAGAGATTGGATAAAAGCCGGAGGAAAAAAGAGAGAAGAGTCTTATATGCGCACTTACAAGGTCAGAGTCGTATAGGCCGCATGACAGAAGGTAGCAACAGTTAAGAGATTGGAAGGATTTCGACCACAGTCGTGGCGTGACAAAGAGGCTTAAAGGAGGGAATGCCCTGGCCTTTGGACTTATTCAAAGAACAGTTGCTTAAATGGAAAGGAGAATATTAAAGTATTCGCAAGAGCTATGAGTTATGAGAATGATAAATGCATCAGTCAACATTCGAGGACGAATGTTCCAAAGGGGGGAATGATGTTACGCCCTGCAGTATTACATTACGATGATGTTACGCTCCGCAGTATTTTATTACGATGATGTTACACCCTGTAGTATTATACGTAAAATTGTGGTAAGACAATTGACCTCAGTTCAAGGACAAGATTATTTGGAGATTATAATTATTATGCTATTTCAAACAAGTGATGAGTAAATTCGTGAAAGTGAGAGGGTTAGAAAATCGAAGAAAATGAATTATTGTCAAAGTTTGACATGTGGGATAAAATATGGTCCGAGCTATAATACCCGGTATTTGTGGACTAGTGCCATAAAAGGTACTACAAGACCGTGATAGTAAGATGTACAAGGTATGTTAAAAGTGAGTAGTAGTTTATGTAATTTGAGATAATTCTTAATTATATGAGTAATTGATTAGTTATTGGATTAGTGGGGAATTACCAAGTTAATTAAAGAGCTAGGTTGATAATTGTGGAAATGAACTAACTCCCATGTGGCAGCAAGTAAGGAAAGAGTTACTTGACTCTTGCCTCTGGACAATATAGTTAGTAGGCACTTGGAAATCATTCCTTAGCCATTTTACACGTAAAAGGTAGAAAATGTGAGTCATCTTTAACTCATCTTCAAGGAAGATCAAATTCACTTTGACAAAGGTTAGACAACATTACAAAGGCATAGAATTTAAGCCACAAAATTACACAAGGACGTTAATGGTGTAATTATTCAATACATAAAGTACATATGTCAACTAAATCTTAAAATCAAGAAGTGGCTGTGGAATTTCTATTAAGAAAATATGATATAGCATACAGAAAGACAAAGCGAGGAACGAAGGTGAGGGACTTTTGAAATTCGTACGAAATTGCACTACCTAATAACAACGGAATTTTATAATTCTAAGAGATTACGGTGTAATTCTTCTCAACAATAATCATACGGATTTTTCCCTACTCCAGGTATGTTAAGGCTATCCCTTCTTTATTTTTGGCATGATCTATACGACATAAGCGAAACGAGCAAATGCACAACTTCCATAAATTACTCTATTCGTAGAAATGCTAGAGATGTGTATATTTATATTATCCTATGCGTCATATTATTCTATCATCTGTTCATGGGTCTTAAAAATACGTAAGTTGGTAAAGTTTATTTTATGGTATTAATCAGAGGCATAATGGTCTTGTGACGAACCTAGAAATTTTATTAACGTATTTCATATGCATTTCATGCATTTATACATGCACATTGACCGATAACCAGATCAATTTATATACGCGTGTATATATATACATACATATATATATATATATATATATATATATATATATATATGGAAAAGGTTATGGCGTTATATACGCACCACCACCTGATCAGCTGGTATACGTTGATGATTTTGCCCATAGTGGTCGAGATGATATGATGGGATGCCCTAAGAGGCCTAATGATGTTATGAATCATGTACCTATGCACGACATGACATTCATACGCATATGCATGACACTATAATTATTTCATGATTTATAGAGTTATCCAGACTTACAGGTTGAGTCATTTACTCTATATTTCTTCCATGTCTGTTATATACTTATTTATTTGCCTTACATATTCGGTACATTATTTGTACCGACGTCCCTTTTGCCTGGGGACGTTGTGTTTCATGCCTGCAGGCCCCGGTAGACAGGTTGAGAGCCCTCCAAGTAGGTATCAGCTCAGCGGAAGATGTTGGTGCGTTCCATTTGCTTTGGAGTTGCTTGATTGGTTAGTATGATTTAAACGTGTATTATTTGGTATGGCGGGACTCTGTCCCGACCTTTTTGAAAATTACGTATTCTTAGAGGCTTGTAGACAGATGTCATGTACGTAAAAGATTGTATGTCCTTGCCGGTCTATGTTCAGTATACGAGTGATTATTTTTGTCTAATAGGTCATATGTCTTATGTATAAGTTGGTATCACATGTTGTATTTTACTTATCTCACAGCAGCCTTCCGGCTTAGTTATCTATGATAGTATAACATGAAAAGATACGTTATGTTGGTAGTCGGTTGAGTAAGGTACCGGGTGCCTGTCACGGCCTATCGGTTTGGTCGTGACAATCAGGATTCGGAAAAGTATACACAATTGCCATTCAAGTCAAGTGTGGCCTCGAAGCTGATTCCAAAAAGATTCAAGATGCCAGATATTTCGAAGTATGATAAGACTTCAGATCCACAACTACATATTGCATCTTATACTACAGCTGTAAAGGGAAATGACTTGGACCCACATGAGATCGAATCTATCTTTTGAAGAAATTTGGCAAAACCCTAACGAAGGTTGCTTTAACTTGGTATTCTCTTTTACTTAAATCATTCAACTGATTCTTTTGAAATGCTTGTCGATTCTTTCATTAAAGCTCATGCTGATGAAGAAAAGTCCAAGCTAGAAAGGCAGATATGTTACATCCCGTACCTTTGTACGTTGAGTTGTGTCATATATACTCGATGTAAGCTTAAAGAGCAAGATTATCCTTGAGTTTATAAGTATTTATGCCATGTTTAACAAGTGCAAAGTACATGTTGGAAGAGATTAGAAACCGAGTAATTTAGAAAGTTAATGAGGATTGGTTATGATGTTAAAATAACATATAGTAGCATGTAAATATGCATAATACACATGATTAGAATAACATAGGTCCATAATTAGTAAAGATATATTCAGGTTCTTGTGTGTATATATGTATTTTTTGTAAACTATCTATTAGCAAGTAAAGACAAATGCTGCCTCTTTCATCGTCCAAGGCCCCTTAGCAATCACAAATTGATATATATCAAATCTTCAAAGTGAAGGAGGCCATTTAGGAGCTGCTGCATGTTATACAATACATATAAGAACCCTTTTATTAAATTAGGAAGCTCCTTAAAATTGCACCATACGACCAACCCTCTTTAAGGAAGTTATATTGCAATTTTCTACTTGGTTTGGAGGTTTTGTTTGTACAGGTGTTGGGAAGGCTTATCTCCAGTTCATTCTATTCCTTTTCTTCAAATAATTAAGGTAATAATTCAACAATATTTATAGATAATTTCATCTTCAACTTGGAGAAATTCACTTTATATTCTTCTTGATGTAGAAATAAAGGTTCTTATAGTGTATTTGAGGAGGATTTGGTTGTGTTGAAGGGATGAAAATATAGTTATAAATATGTATATGTGTTGTTGTTCTTGTTGTTCAAGGTGATATGATACTCTTCTCTGTGTAATTGAGTTCATTTGGATCTTAGTTTGGTTATTGATGAAGAACTTGTGAAGTATAGGTCGAAAGTTATGATTACAAAATTTTGTTTGTGGGAGCATATTGATGTGTTTTTGAAGGAGTTTCGTTGTATGTATCTAGTACTTAATGTTGTGGTGATGTGATTGTGTATGTGTTACATGAATAATAATTAAGGAAGGGTGTAAGAATGTCGTATACAAGCGTAGATCGGACTATTTCTTTGTATACTCATGTATATTGATGGATTGAGTTCAGAAAAGAATTAATTGAAGTCCTTGTTGTTGTTTTGGTTGCCGAATGTAGGGTAGTTAAGACAAAGTAAAGGAAATGCTGACTGGTTTATTTTAGAATTGAGTTATCGTTTGAGATACGTGATATACTAACGCCATCTAATTAGTACATGTATTTCTTTGTTATAGTGTTGGCACGCTAGTTGTCATATGTTGAGTTGCATTGACGACTTGAGGTATGCTAAGTCTACCCTTTCATTCCTTTTGGCATGATCCATATGTGTAAGGCCCCGTAAAACATTTCCTAAACACCTAGATGTAGGCATTTCTACGGTCCATTATGCGGTCGCATAATCACTCTGCAGGCCGTAGAATGGCCGCAGAGTGAAGCAGTCCATTTGGCAAATTTTGAGGTCAGTTTCGCAGCCAATTATGCGACCGCATATCCATTTCGCGGGCCGCACTTTGGATGCATAATCGTCCTTGGACTTTTGCGGAGGGAGGTTCTGCAGCGCATCATGCGATCGCAGAACAGGTTTGCGGGCCGCATAACGGCCGCAGAGTGAAGCAGACCAGCCCAACTCCTAGGGACACTTTTCGCTGTCATTTTGCGAACCGCATAACCATTATGTGACTACAGAACCAGTTCCGGAGCATCATTTTTTGGGTTCTAAAAACCGACCCAACTTCGTTAAATTAGATGTAAGGGACAATTTTGAGCTAATTTTTTGATATCTTTAAAAAGCGAAAGAGAGTATTAGAGGGATAAAGTGATCTTCATCAAATTTGCTCTTCAATTCTTGCTTAACACGTTGAAGATTATCGAGAGAGGCACCTAGGTCTTCTTCCTAAGAGGTAAGATTCTATCACCAAACTCTTAATTTTAAAACGTAACTAGAATCGGACATTATTAAGGTAATTCATGGGGATGGGAATGATTACATTGTATGCATGTGTTCCTAAGGTATGTGGGGAGGTTTTGAGTTAAAGAAAAAAAAGAATAGGGTATGGGTTGGTGGAGTCTTTCATAAAAAGGGCCATAAAACCTTAATGCACACAAAGTGTTTGATGGAATGCTCAAGTGAGCTAGAATTATGATCGTTTTCCTAACTTTTGGTTCAATTTTTCTATATTGATAAAATAGATTGAAGTTCCTAATATTCCGGAACATCTTAGAGTTTTACGAGGCTCTATTGAGGTATGTATGGCTAAACCCCCTTCTTCTTAGAATCACAATCCCTGGCATTCGTGTAGTTGGTGTAAGTCCCCAAATTGATCATACTAGAACTGATTATCCCTAATGTGTTGTGTTATATATATATATATATATATATATATATATATATATATATATATATATATATACAAACATACATATATATATATATATATGTATGTATGTATGTATGTATGTATCTATGTATGTATGTATGTATGTATATATAATACTTGTTCTAAATGCTTATCATGTCTTCTTGCCCTTTTGAGGATGTGTTTAAAAATGTGGAATATGTGTTAAGAAAGGTTAAGATTTCATGTCAAAAAAATCGAATAAAGGTTGTGATGACAATTTGTATGAAAAGGCCCTATGTTCTTAGGATATTCCAAGTTTTTCCCTTATGTGTACAAATGGCTCACATGATAGGCCTCATTGTTGCTGATGATAATGTTATTTTATTGTGTAAAAAGGAAACTTGAATTGTGAAATAAGGCCAAGTGCCAAGAATGACTTAATAAATGAGGCCACTCGTGCTACTATATCGAAAGATTGGAAAGAAATATGAAGTGAGATGATTGATTGAAAGGTTGATGTCTCAAGTGAGATGGCCTAGGCAATCGGGGCGTGATCAGACGCCATGCCGTACACATGGTGGTAACTGTGCTGGAAATGATTGATTGAAACTGTGGATATGGTTGATGTCTCAAATGAGATGACCTAGCCAATCGGGTCGAGATTGGACTCTGTGTACAAACACGGTGGTATCGTGGATTGCGACATATCGCACTAAAGATTACCCAACTAATACGATTGAAATTGACTTGAGAACTTGTGTGATCCTTACTTGATGTTTTAGTATTGTTTGAAGTGCTTGTTGAACTCTTAACTGCTCCCCCTTTATATTATTGTTCATTCTATTGAGATGGTGTTTTAGATTTACATACTAGTACTATTCGACAGTACTAACGTCCCTCTTGCCGGGGCACTACATCTTTAAATGGATGTGGGTGGTTCCATAGCTGACAGTGTGGATCGGAGCTAATGGTGCATCATCTTCTCAGCGAACTCGCTGAGCCCCACTTCATTCTGGGGTCTTGTATTATATCTTTTCCTATGTTGTAGTCACTTTCTCAAATGATTATTCTGAGAAGTACTAGGGGTGCCTATGTTTTTGATTCCCCATGTGTCCTATTATTATATCGTCTGTTCATGGGTCTCAGAAAATACGTAAGTTGATAAAGTTTATTTCGTGATATTAACTGAAGGCATAATGATCTTATGAAATTACGAGAGATCTTTACTTCATTATGCATTGCATTCATTTATACATATACACTGACCCATGACCAGATGGCGTTATATACGCATATATTTTATGTACATGGGGTATGGGGAAAAGTTACAACACTATATACACACCACCACTTGATTAACTAGTATACGTTGATGATATTGCCCACTGAGGCCAAGATGATATGATGGAATGCCGACAGAGGCTTGATGATATTTTGTACGCATATACCTATGCATGATATGACATTTTATACGCATATGCATTACATATAAATGTTTCATGATTCACAGAGCTATTCAATCTTACATGTTGAGTCCTTTACTCCATGTTTCTTTCATGTCTTTCATACTGACTTTCATGTCTTACATACTCGGTACATTATTCGTACTAATGCCCCTATTTCCCGGGGGCCTATGTTTTATGCCCGTATGTGCAGGTAGAAAGCCTGATAATTCCCCTTCTTAGGATCCTTGCTCAGCGAGAGTTGGTGTGCTCCACTTAATACGGAGCTGCTATTGGGTTTTGGGATGATATTTTTGTATACATATATGGGTACGAGGGCCCAGTATCATCCTTTATACAGTTGTACACTCTACTAGAGGTCTGTAGAAAGTCACGTATAGTTGGATAGTATGTGGCCTTGTCGGCTTCTATTTTTTTGATATATAGTTATCCATAGCAGCCTTGTCGGTTTGCACTACCATATTACGCATGTATATGTATCTATGTCTTTTGGGCATGTTTCCCCAAGTATGTTATTCACATGATTCAGCAGTTTATTAACAGATGTTATGCGTGACTTACCCTTATTTCATGATTATATCTTAGAGGTATGCCTAGGGGTGTTCTACTGGTAGGGTTCGGACACTCGTAATGGCCCATCGGTTTGGGTCGTGACAGGATATATTCAGAATCGCTCAAGGAGAATCCAAACAATTAAGAGAGTTCATGGTCCGGTTTTAGAAGGAGAGGAAGTTGTTGCCGGCAGTACCAGATGAGTGGGCAATTGAAGCGTTCACCAAAGATCTCAATCCACTGAGTTTTGATGCCTCCAGGAAACTGAAGGAATGTTTTTTGGAATTTCAAGAAACCACATGGGCATATGTCCACAATCATTATGAATAAAAATTAGAAAAGAAGATGATCAACTGAGGTCTTCAGTGTCTTCTAAAGGACGTAATCGTGATCAGAATCAGGAGAAGTTCAAAACATATTTTGATGCATATCGAAGGTCTACCACGAGTCGCTTTTAGCCTTATGAAAGGGTTGATGGGTGTGGAAATAAAGGATTTCAGTTATCGGACAAGTTTGCTATCAATAGAAGAGCGGATCGTGGTCGGAATAGCAGAGCTTTTCATGAAAAGGAACCTGTCCAAAATCCAACCCGTCGTGATGACACCTAACCCAACCCACTAGGTAAGCCAATAAACAATATAACACAATACAATGATAATGATAAGAGTCAAAAATGAAACAGCTTAATATTTTTGCAACTTCCCAAGGACCGGTAGTACTAGTCAAGAGCCACTAAGACTTAGATTTTTACAAAACTGAATTGAAATAATTACAACAACTGCTTGAAATGTAAATGAACAAAATCCGAAGGACAAGTGATAGCCATAACTGGAACACAGGTACATCATCAATGCCAGCTCCCGCCGTACACAACAGCATCAACTCCAAAATCTGCGCCCAAGGTGCAAAAGTGTAGCATAGGTACAGCTGACCCCATGTGCTCAATAAGTATCCTAACTAACCCCGGCGAGGTAAAAGAAGCAAGAACTATAGATGATACTCACTAACTCCTGTGCAATTCATAGTTTCCACAAGTATAGAACGGATATTTGATCAAATTAGGAAATATCAGGAAAAACCACTTTAACACTCATAATTCTTTGTTTCAATGTATACTGCTCAGTTAAAAATCTAGTATACAAGGAAGATATGCAAGTATATAAGGTAAAAAAACCGAGAAAGTTGCAAGTAAAGATGAAATGCCATAACAAAATATCAGTCGGTTGCGGCGCGCAACCCAATCCAAATATAGTAACAAGCTCTCCCAGAGCTCACATCAACAAGAAACCCGTCGGTTTCACACTATCCGCATGTACACCATCAAGAGAGAAACATGAGAGGGTGAACCTAGGGGGATGGATCCATATCAACATGATGCACGGACAACTCACGTGCTACACGAACAATTCACATGCTAATAATATCAACCGCACGAACAACTCACATGCTGCATGGACAACTCACGTTCTATAATATCAATATCTGGATCTGCATGGATAACTCACGTGCTGCAGGGACAACTCACGTGCTAATAATATCAATTCACCGGACATGGTCATAGTCATAAAAACACAATCCACCCGGCATGGTCATAGGTACAATATCATAATTCACCCGACATGGTCACATGCATAATATCATAATTCGACCGGCATGGTCACATGCATAACAACACAATCCTCCCCGCATGGTCACATGCATAATATCATAATTCGACCGGCATGGTCACAGGCATAAAAACACAATCCGCCTAGCGTGGTCACATGCATCCAGTCCAATCATATCACACAGGAGCAAAAAAACAAGAATACATGTATGTGATGAGTGAATAACAAATCTCATGCTCCTGGACTTGTATAAATGACCTGCTAAAGTGTAGGCATGTGCAGAGTGTGTTATCATAGCTGAAATAGGCAATTACATCATAGAATAGCATTTATCAAGTGAATTAATGGATTAAATCTCTCTGTAGCCTCAAACACGGCTCAAATAGTTCACACAATATTACAAATATGAGAAACATCATAACTTAAAGCTTAACAGTCAATTCTAGGCTTATCATAGCCTGAATGCAAACTTCGATATATAATGAGTCTGTCCAGAACATCCCCATTTGTGGACAAAATGCAGCACCTGCAGCCTCACATTTGCGAGCTAATACGTCGCATCTGCGACTTCAGCTGAAAGAACCATGATGACACCTATGGAACACATTCTGCGCCTGCGACTCTCCAGAAGCGTATGCACCACCGTAGAAGCGGACACCCAGCTCACATCCATCCTCGCAGAAGCGCTCCAGACCCCACAAAAGCTCTTACGCATCTATGCTTATTCCTCCGCAGAAGCGGAACTCACCAAGATATCTCTGATTTGTAGAAGATAGAACTCCATCGCATAAACGCCTCCACATTTGCGGCCAATTATGCGCCGGTGCGATGAACCAGTACTAGTACTGCAAAAATAAGCAAAATAATCAGAAACTCATCCAAAACACACCCGAGCCCCCTCGGGAGCCTGTCCAAACATGCCAACAAGTCACATAACATAACACGGACCTAATCGAGTCCCCAATTCACACATAAACACATCGAAACGACATATCACACCTCAAACCAAACTTAATAAACTTTTGGACTTTCAACTTCCAAACCTCGTGCCGAACCATATCGAATAAACTCGGAATGAACTCAAATTTTGCGCACAAGTCTTAAATGACATAAAGAAGCTATTTTGATTCCCCGAACCAAAATCTTAACCCGATATCATCAAAGTCAACTCCAGAATAAACTTATGAACATTCCAAACCTCCAAATTTTCAACTTTCGCCAATTAGTGCCAAAACCTTCTAGAAATAACAAAATGCATCCGGGCATATTTCCATGTCCAAAATCACCATTCGGACCTAACAGAATCATTGAAACTCCGATCCGAGGTCAAATACTCAAAAGTCAAACTTTGTCAACTCTTCAAACTTAAAGCTTCAAACATGAAATTCATTCTTCCAAACCAATTCTGAATCACCTAAAAACTAAAACCGACGATTCAAACAGGTCATAATACATCATACGAAGCTACTCAAGACTTCAAATAGCTGAACGAATTGCAAATGATCAAAATGATCGGTCGGGTCGTTACATTCTCCCCCACTTAAACATATGTTCATCCTCGAACATGCCCAGAGTCGTTCCAAAGCCATCAAATCGCCGTGTAACCTTACCATGAACATACCCGAGGGTGATCCCATGTCACCCTAATTCTTGTAAGCCTGACGACATAACGTAACTGAAGATCATTACTTAAACCTCAACTATAAGCCTTAGAACCTAATTTTCAACATCCCAAATTCCTTACAAGACCCAAATCTCGCATCTACACACTGTATAAGTCAGAACAAACTGTATCAAGCCATAACCACAACCCAAGATGTAATACGATGATGCACCACATAAATTGCATACCCGTAGCAATAATTTTCAATCACAGTAGCTGCTCAAAAACAAACTCGGTGCAGGTAATGGACCTCATATCAAGTAAAATCTCGTTCAGCACCTTCCTATGCTGCCGATGATAAAAGAAACAAGCAAAAACTCATAACTACCCATTACACCAACAAGTCATGGGGCTCATTCTCTCTCTCGTCCGACAAGTACCTAAGTCAAATTCTAAGTCGACTTCTGATATTATTCTTCCAAGAATAACGTAATCAATTCCGATAGTATCCATTCTAGGTCCAATGAGATCATATCATCAAACAAAACTATTGCAACAAGCCTCACCAATACGACCTAAAGCCACATTCAGTGCAATCCGTGCACCAATAAGCCACAATTCAAATGTACTCAAACATGGAAAATGACTCAAATAAGAGAACCGTCCCGCAAGAACAACAAGTACCGCCCTAGATGCAATGCTACGAACCCATTACACATCGTAGAACCAAAACATACGAATCTAACACAAAGGATCATATCCACCCGCTGCAATGCGTGACCCATCCACACACTGGTCCATATGAAATACTGAAGCAACAATGCTCAAAATCAACAACTACACGTAATTTGATATCAAGTACACGAAGTGCATGACCATAACCACGGTGAAGCAAATAATACCATATATCACAAACAGGAAAGACCATAACAAATGCGTAATCAACCATTCCACAGCCCAATCACCAAAGCACATGAAATCTGCTATATGGCTCAAATAGATCCGCACCATGTGTGTATATAACCAACGAATCACAATCCATCTTAGCATAAAAGAGTAACACATAGAACATATCAGAACACGAACAAGATCAACTCTAACCGAATGACACACCCCTCAAATCTAATAGTTCCGAGTCCACAAATCCGACCCGATGTATAATACACATCCTCATTACCAATGGGCCCCCAAATCAACTTCGGTCATCCTCAAATGGGCAAATAGCCCTCCAAAATCCACGATGATCTAACCATGGCACGTACTACCATCTAGCTAACTTTGGACACATCTTCACAGTTCGCAAACCCGAAACAATCTGCTTTTGAGAACTCTAGTCTCCAAATCTATAGAATACATAAAGCACCATATCGGATCCCAACTCCATCACTCGAATGACTAACACATCACTCATACATGATCATCTTCTATAATTCTTCCATGCCTCATAACAGAATCTGAATATCAGCAGTCGGTCAACCCGGCAAGTACCCTAATAACAATGAAGCATTCTTAAGTCAAAACACAGCGCGCTTTCTGAAATGCGCACTCTTCTCAAGTAATACCACATAGTAATAACATTTATCTAATCACCTGAAACCATCCATGCTATCTATAAACTCATGACCTACCCTTCGAAACTGGACTGCCACGTTGTACATGCAAATCTCAATCCCAGAGGACGATCCGCATCTATCAAGCCATCATATGAAAAGCACGAGAATCTCATAATCAACTCTGAGTCATAAGTAGAATACATACCCCATGAGTCAGAAACTTTCCACTTGGTCCCATCTAGTAGAAAATCATAACACACAACATACTTCTCATGTCGGTAGAAAATATCCATGTCAACTCGTGATAGAAATCATCGATAACTATACGAAACCCACTTGTACATAATGAAGCCATTAAAACCGAATCCCTCTAACTCAACTAAGTCATGTGGGTCACCAAACCCAAGATTATTGCCACCAAACACCTGTACAGACTCACCACATCATAAGTACCCAAAGAACCGATCCTATGAATTACCGTGCTGATCCAACCTAGTACCAAGCTGGCCTAATTCTCTGAGTTCCTTCCGGATTACTCTCAAGTTGAAACTTCTCCTTGCCAGAACACCATGATCCTTACCCAAAGCTCACCACAGGAGATCCTAGCATGAAACCACACTGCCCTAAGTCTCATAAGCCACTGTATTCCCTCTCAAGCACCCCAAAAGTACCACAACCGAGACACCCACTCTGAAGAGACCTTATATGAATTTAAAGCTTTTCCTTTTACCTTTATGATACTGAAATGTTGAATCCATAGTGATACAGAAATACCACAAGCCTCGACACCATCCGATGCAAATATCAGATTCTAGCCATATACGATTCCGGAAAATTCTCAATTGCTACATATAAATCTTGAACCCATTAGAACCTTCTCGAGAGTCATCCACTCTGCCCAAATCTCAATTGCATCGCCAAAACAGGCCGAACGACCTGTGCTTCTTTAGCACAACAACACTCAAAGAAGTAACCCCACCTTAATGCAACCGAGCGAATTCCTACTCCATGTGCACTACATCCTTCATGAATAACAACTCAATTATTCTATGATTACGATATACCCATAAAGTGCAATACACCATGTTTTTTTTTTGTTTCCCTACTTAAGTCATCCTCAAAACCCACCTCTACAAGTCATAATTGATCCACACGTATGCCTCAGAATGAAACCAACACAACACGTAGCCATGCAATCAAATCGTCGATAACAGACTCCCCCACTTGTATCAAGGCCATAGACCAAAACACTCAATAACTCATAATGCCCATACTTTATTACTGCCATAATATCCCAGTGAGATTCAACTAAATCCTTTATAAACTCATGTAACACAAACCATATAATGCCTCAAATCATCTGCTAAGCTCGCATTCATCTTTGTGACAGTCAAGCCAACTTCCTCAAGCGATCCAAACTCAAGTTGCAACACATATAATCCACGAGTAAGAGAAAACTCTCCACAGAAACATCATAGGGATCACATAACCGCAGGACACCCCACAGGAGATAACCCACCTGCTTAGCATCAAACTGGCATCTCCCACGTCCTACCATAGCCACAACCACTAAGCATTCACTAAATCTTCCCGAGTGTAAGCTCGTCAACAAAACATAAGAATCTACTTCATCCCACGAATGAACAACATGAAACTTCCCTCAACACGCTCATAGCTCGAGATTGTACAACACATCAAGACAAAAATCAACCACCCTATAGTCCTTTTCAGATCCTAGAAAGACTCTTCTCATCCATCAAATCCATCTGAACATATCTTGCACTCACATAATATCAACCGCACGGACAACTCACGTGTTGCACGGACAACTCACGTGCTATAATATAAATATCTGGATCTGCATGGATAACTCACGTGCTGCACAGACAACTCATGTGCTAATAATATTAATCCGCCCGGCGCGGTCACACGAACAATATCACAATCCGCCAGGCACGGTCACAGGCATATTAACACAATCCGCCCGACATGGTCACATGCACAATATCATAATTTGCCCGGCATGGTCAGAGGCATGACAATACAATTCACCCGACATAGTCACATGCACAATATCATAATTTGCCCGGTATGGTCACAAGCATAGCAACATAATTTGCCCAGCATGGTCACATGCACCAGTCCAATCATATCACACAGGAGGAAGTAAACAAGAATACATGTATGTGATGAATGCATAACAGATCTCATGCTCATGGATTGGTATAAATGACATGCTAAAGTGTAGGCATGTGCAGAGTGTGCTATCATAGCTCAAATCGGTAATTTCATCACAAAATAACATTTGTCAAGTTCATTCAAAGATTAAACCTCTATGTAGCCTCAAACACGGCTCAAATAGTTCACACAATGTTACAAATATGAGAAATGTCATAGCTTAATGCTTAACAACCAGTTCTAGGCTTATCATAGCCTAAACGCAACCCAATCATGGATAACTACCCCCCATTGTCATCACATGGGTTCAAACCTCACGCATGAGCGCACCCATAGCATGTATCTATCAAAAATAATACATGTAACTAGTGCCTCGACAAAGTTTAAATAAGATACTTACCCTAAACAAGTCAAATCCAATACCGAGCAAGCCAAACAATACTCTAGAAATTCCATCCTGCACGTATCGATATCCAAAAGGCTCGAAACTAGCCAAAAGTAACTCAAGAACATTAAACAATTCCAAAGGAAACAAACCCAATCGATAAAGGTTGAATCTTCAATCAAAAGCCCCAAAGTCAGCCAAAAAGTTAAACTCAGGACCATACCTCAGAACCAGACAAAACTCGCAAAATTCCGACAACCCATTCAATTGCGAGTCCAACCATACTAGTTTCACTCAGACCCGACTCCGAATTGATATTCAAAACTCAAAATTCACTTTTTGAAATTTTAGACAAAATCCCGAAATTCCTCATTGAAATTCATAATCCAAATGCCAAAAAATAAGATAGATTCATGAAATATAATCAAAACTGAGTAGAGAAAACTTACCCCAATCTGTGTGGTGAAAATCACCTCCAAAATCACCCAAACCCAAAGTCTCCAACTCAAAATATGACAAAAAGAACCAAACTTTGATATATAATGAGTGCACAGAACGTTCGCATTTGCAGAAAAAATGCCGCACATGTGGCCTCGCATTTGCGAGCTAAAACATCGCATGTGTGACTTCTCTTTAAGGACCATGATTGCACCTACAAAACACCTTCCGTGCCTGTGACTCCGCGGAAACGTTTGCACTAACGCAGAAGCGGCCACCCAACAAACGTCCTTCCTCACAGAAGCACTCCAGACTCCGCAGAAGCGCTTATGGATCTACGCTTATTCCTCTGCAGAAGCGGAACTCACCGAGATACCTCTGATTCGCAGTAGAGAGAATTCCATCGCATAAGTGCGTCCACACATGCGGCCAATTATGTACATGTGCGATGAACCAGTACTAGAACTGCCAACATGATAAAAATAAATCGAAACTCGTCCAAAACACACCTGAGCCCTCTCGGGACCCTGTCCAAACATGCCAACAAGTCACATACCATAACACAGATCCACTCTAGTCCCTAATTCACACATAACAATATCTAAACAACGAATCATACCTCAAACCAAACCTAATGATCTTTTGAACTTTCAACTTCCAAACCTTGTGCCGAACAATATCAAACCAAGCCGGAATAAACCAAAATTTGGTGCACAATTCCCAAAAGACATAACGAAGCTATTCCAATTCCCGAACCCACAATCCAAACCCAATATCATCAACGTCAACTCCCGGTTAAAATTTTGAACATTCCAAACCTCCAAAATTCAAACTTTCGTCAATTAGTGCCGAAACCTTCTAGAAATATCCAAATGCAAGTCCCGACATATGCCCGAGTCCAAAATCACCATTCGGACCTAATAGAATCATCAAAACTCTGATCCGAGGTCAAATACTCAAAATTCAAACTTGGTCAACTCTTCCAACTTAAAGCTTCAAACATGAAATTCATTTTTCCAAACCAATTCCGAATTAGATGTAAACCGAAACTGACTATTAACACAGGTCAGAATACATCATACAAAACTACTCAAGACTTCAAATAGCTGAACGGAGTTCAAATTTTTAAAACAAGCGGTGGGGTCAATAAAGAACTATTGAGGTCTAGAGATTCAGCATAACCCTAGTCATCTAATTACAACATTTAAATAAACTTAGTAGAATTACTGTCGACCATGAGAAACATTAAGGAGGCTAGATTCCCGAAACTAATCTATAGTGTGAAATCCATGGGACGCATGGCCACAAGACTAGGGACTGCTGGCACCTTCGTGAAGAGGTTGCAACATTATTGAATAATGATAAACTTAGAGAGTTTCTAAGTATTTGGGCCAAAAATAATTATGGATATAATCGAGATGCTGGGGAGCTAACCAAACAGGCTGCAGGGCCACCTCGCTTAACGACAAACATGATCTTTCGTGGTGACGAAGAAAACATTTTCGGCGGCAAAAGAGACAAAGTGTTTACCGTGAAAATGGTAATAATAATTAAATTTGATTATGGGGCTCTAAAAATACGTGATCTATTTTTATGCTAGTTGTTAAGCTGTTGATGCTATGTGTGAGACTTAGAAATGAAATAAAAGTTGGGAATGGGGTGATAACCAAACCGATAGGTTGAAAATCGAGGCCTCGAGCTTGTCAATTCGGGGGCCTCGAGGTCGATTCCGGGGCACGGCTGTGAATTATCGAAGGTGATTGAAGTATGACTAACAGTTATGATAAAATCAGAAGGCTCTCTATGGCCAATGATAAGCAATAAATGATGAACAATAATGAAGATAGTAAATGGAAGCAATAATAACAAGAGAATATGTAAGAGAGCAGAGAGAATGTTCTTTTATATTTCGTGTGGAGCAACTGAAGCAACAACATGGCCCTTATAAAATGACAAGGACTCCCTTTATATAGGAGGGAAATCCCAACATAGTACAAAATATATTAATTACATAGATATGGGGATGGGACAGCTTAATGACGCCCTAATTTGGGTTCAGAACAACCCACTAGACTTTGTTAGTGCTAGTCGTGTGCCTTGGGAACTCCCCATTTCTACCATAGCCGGGGTCAACATTATCTCAAGGTCGAGCATCGACGAACCTCGAGGAAGGAGAACTCGACCGTAGCCTTGCAGCCTCGAGCCTTCGCGATGATCTTCTAAAGTGCCTTGATTACGAAAAATCGGACCCTCCGATTCTACCGTATATAGATAGTCCCCACGTTTCTTAGAGTAGAGCGACAAGAAATGACTTTGACAACCATCTTTTCGAATTTCCCGTGACGATACCATATTGATGGTGTAAGCCTTTGTGATAATCAGAACGTCCCGTCAGTCCACTTTTCCAGAATTATTCACTGCACTGTCGACCTTTATTCTTCAGAACAATCATATCGTCGTCAGCCAATTTTTCAAAAATGCATTGATTTCTCCTGCCGATACGTCTTTCAATGACACTAATGGGGCCGTCGGTTACGCTTCCATCCCCTCTAAAAGGGAACCTCTTGGAGCCACTTCTTTATTCAAGTGTTCTGAGATTAGTCTTTCTCCCTTCTCTTCTCTTTATCCCCATCCATTGTCATTTTCCATGTTTGAGCCCTGCGGTCTCAAGGCCGAATGGCGGCGTTTTCATCAGTCATGTCGCGACCCTTTCATAGGGCTTTCTCCTGCCGAGCGAAATTACATCGATTTGTTGTTGTTGTTACTGCTGTCGTTTCTGGCTCGAGATGGTGAGACAGGAAGGCCGATCTCTTCCGTCTTGGGAATGTGTTTGGACTATGCACTGCTACTTATGAGGGTGCTCGGACTATACACCGCTGCTCACCTCCTACCCCGGCCTGGTATGGCACTTCACCCCCTTTGCTTTCTGTGGGGTAAAGTGGTGCCTCTGGCCGGTAGCTTGCATGGCACAATGTAGCAAGTAGTTGATTCAAAGTAGCCATGCAAGCGAGGCCGACGCCCGCCAAGTCTTCTATCGGGCCATGATCTTTCAGGCCTGGGTAAAGCCTTTGCTTTTTGGCGGGCTATGGCTTTTTTTTTCCATCCCTTTCTACTCCTCCAACTTTCCTCTTCTTCATCTTCTCCTTTGAAGATGCTACTTTGGGAGACCGAGATGAGATCGTTGAGGAAGTGGTGCTTGAGTATTCTGCCGCTGAGGGTGCTCCCTGGAGAATAGGCTAGGCTCTGAGTTCTAATCATATATGTACACCTTTTTGTTTCTTTGTTTCTGTGTAAGGACCCTTCGTGGGCTTTTGTAACCATATGTAAGGACCCCTCGTGGGCTTTCGTAATCAAGTGTTAATGAATACAAAGATGTTTCCCCAATTTTGTCTGTGGTGTTTGCTATGTTTCCTTTTATTTGCGCTTATAGAGACTCTGAATGCATGATTATACCGTTTGGTGTAGATAAAGAGCCCAGGTATAAGTATTTTTTCATGATTTTTGATTGAATAATATGGCTCCCCGTGGTACCCTTTGACTTTCCTCAGACTAAGCCTGGATTGGACCGATAAACTTGGGTCGTCGTGACCCTTACTTCGGGTTAAATGAAAGTAATGTTTTGAGCCTTGAGACCATGATTTATCATTCAGACCTCGCGGTAATCTTCAGGGGGAAATTTGCTCGGAGGTCCGAGGATAGGGACTGCCTTTAAGCTTTCGAGTGCAGTCACCGAGCGGGCGTTCGTTCAAACCCGGGTCACCTGGAAACCTATTTTGGACTTAGCGTAGATAGCCCTAAGGCGTTACAGGTAGATTCTGAACGAGGTTTTACCTGAATTTAGGTGGTACTCTGTGATCAAGCCCATATGGGTGGAGCTTAAATGCTTATTTCCTTGGAGCCTAACATTTTTTTTGATGGAGATCCTCGAGGTCGGGTACCACTTCGGGACTTGCAGTGATGCCGTTGGATTCTTAGAGCCTAACTTCTTTTTGATGGAGGTCCTCGAGGTCGGGTACCACCTCGGGACTTGCACTGAAGCCGTTGGCTACTTATAGCCTAACTTCTTTTTGATAGAGGTCTTCGAGGTCGGGTACCATCTCGGGACTTATGGTGAAGCCGTTGGCTTCTTAGAGCCTAACTTCTTTTCGATGGAGGTCCTCGAGGTCGGGTACCACCTCGGGACTTGCAGTGAAGCCGTTGGGTTCTTATAGCCTAACTTCTTTTCGATGGAGGTCCTTGAGGCCGGGTACCACCTCGGGACTGGTGAGGATGTCTTTGGCTTCTTGGAGCCTATATTCCTTTTGATCGAGGTCCTCGAGGTCGGGTACCACCTCGAGACTTACAGTGGTACAGGGATCTCTGTTCCCGAAACATTGCATGGCATTGCCTAATGTACGATATGGCTGCAAAGCTATCGAGGCGATTACGCCAGCGTATCTTCCCGAAGCGATATTGGTCAGTGTTTTTTGATCGGCTTTTGAGGTAGGCAGATCGTCGCCATTTTTTCCATATATATATATAGGGTTGTTTTTGCTCTTCTAGAGATCTCATCATTCTAAGCAGCTACCCTTCTTTTCCTGCATTAAGCCTTTCATCATTTCAGTACCAATTGTACTCGCACCAATTCCTGCTTTAGTTCTCTGAGTTTGCCATCGCCATGACTGTTGCATCGGGGTGTGTCAGGCAGAGGGGAGAGCTCCGCCTCCGGTATTCAGGACCAACACGAGCATACCTTGAAGATTACTTCTTTGATCGGAGAAGAGCATCTTAGGTTAGTGAGAAAAGACTGCGGCTGGGGGGAGAAAGTAGTGTTACAGATACTTTCCCCGGATGAGGGCATCACGGATCATGCCGATGGATTCATGAACATGTATACGTATCCTTTCACACTGGGCCCCCTTGATAGGGTTGTGCTTGACTTCTGTTTAAAGTATCGAGTTACCTTGGCGCAGATCCACCCGTCATTTTGGAGAATAGTGTTGATGATGAGATTTTTTGCGGAGAAGGCAGGTCTTGAATTTACGCTCAGTCATCTTATTAGGTTGTATCGGCCCTTTCACCATCGAGGTCTGCTAACCTTGCGATGCTGGTTGACCAGGCCCTTCGTTGTCGACGATGAGGAAGATGGAGACCGGGAGCGGATGAATCGATTCGTTCGAGTCTGGACTGTTGACATTATCCCTGCAGAGTTTATGCCATTTCCTGAGGAATGGAATTACACACGTAAGTGTAACACTTCGTGGCCTCTTGGTTTTGTGTACGGCGAAAGCTGGTTTCGTAACCGTGCCTTCTTTTCTTTTTCTGCAGCGGTTTCATGGGCACCGGGCGACGTTACAAATCTACCGGATTGGGTTCGGAAGTTGGCGACCCACTCGACTTGTGATGAGCGCAAGTGGCGAGCTTTTTCCTGGGGCAGATGGGAAGCGAAACATCACGGTGCGTGTTGTGCTATGTTTTCCTTTCCCTTCCTTCATTTGGAGAGGCATTTTCCATTCTGCGTATTAATCTTGCCGTTGTAGGCATCGGAGAGCCTTCCGAAGCGAGGCCGCGCTCCTTTGTAGAGGGGGAAGGGTCGCTAGCTTCTAGCTAAAGAACGACAACAATAAGCGAGAGATGCCTTTACAGGGCGATGGCGCTCAAAGCAAGGTGAAATGGGACCGGGGCTTCGGCGCGGAGTCATCGTCCGAGCCTGCCGCGCCCGTGGTTCCTGGTTTGGGAAAGGTGGTTTCCCCATTGCTGTCGCCTTCTTTATCAGTTCACAGTACATCGAGGGATACTAGAACTCGGGGTCGCATACTTCGAACAACCTTGCCTCGACCGGAGTCGATCCTTTTAGAGCTGAGGGAGCTATATTAGCAGATATGCGCTCGGCTTTTGAGGAAGCCCAGCGACTTCACTTCGTGGTGAGTTTCGACATAGTTCTTTTGAGTTTCACGTCTTCCCTTCCTTATTGAGTTTTCCTTTGCAGGCCTTTGACAAGCTTAAGTCTGGGCTGCTTCATTGTGAAGCCAAGCTGTGGAAAGCTATGGATGAGGAGAGATCCCTTAGGCTCCTTTGCGATGAAAAGGAAGCCGAGCTGGCACACTTGCGGCATGAGGTGAGCCGGAGCTTGAGTTATGGGAGTTACTTGAAGGAGAAGGTAGTTTTCTGTCCCGGGTGAGTGTGCGTTCTACCTTCTAGATTTTGTGGCTAACACTTCATTTATCTCAGTTGCAGAAAAAAATGGAGGCCTTGGAGCATCTTCGAGATGAAGCTAGCCGAGCCAAACGTTAACATGATGAGCTAAGAGCTCAGGCGGAGGTTCAGGCCTTAGAGGGGGAGGGTGTCCTGGCTGAAGTTCCCGCTTTGGAGGCTCAACTCCGCTTAGCTCGTGATAATGCTTTGGCCCAAACAGATGTGATTATGAAGCTCGAGTCCGAGCTTTCAAAGGTCAGGGCTGAGATCGTTGATGCCCGAGATGAAGCCGTAATGAGCCAAGCTAAGGCTAACTAGGAGATGGAGATCGATTTAAAGGACGCTACCGATGCTCAAGCTGAGCTGAGAAGGATCCTCAACCGCGAAGAGAGGATCAAAGAATATGCTCGTTGCAAGTTTCGAAGAAAGACTCTCGAGGAGATCTGTGCTAGGGGTTTTGACCTCTCAGAAGAGTTGGCGCGAGCGAGGGCGGTCGAGCGTGATGCTCGGTTATTTCTGTCCGACACCGAAGAAAGCGAAGATGAGGCCGGCAGGCCATAGCCCCAAGGGGAGGGGCGTAGATTTTGCCATCTGTATGTAGCATTTTCAAAGCATGTTTGTAGATGGAGATTGCATTTTTTTTTGTACATGTGCATAAGAGAAAACCTTGTGGCTTTACTTCTTCTGTATCCCTTTCTATCTCGAATTTGGTCGAGTCAACTGGTATTTTCAAACGATAGGAATCCTTAGATTTGCGATATGGCCCTAAGGCTCATCGGGCTGGCCCGTAGGTTTCTATGTACTCGGCCGATGCGAGCCTTTAGAATAAGCTGGCGTTTGAGCTCTTCAGCTTTTGTTTTTAGACATGTTTTGATCAAGTGTTTTGGGTTTAGTCTCCGACAGGTTTTGGCTCGAGCTCATTTGGCGCACAAGTTTTTTTGTTTGCATAGGGTGGCGACAATGGCTCCTGACGCCTTAGGTCGAAGTGACCATTTATTGTAAGCTGGCGTTTAAGCTCTTACGCTTTGCTCTTAGGCATTTTTAATTAACCATTTTGGGTTCAGTCTCCGAGTCGGGTTTTGACTCGAGCTCATTCGACCCTCAAGTTACTGTGTTTGTGCAGGCTGGCGACAATGGCTCTTACGCCTCAGGCCGATGCGGCCTTTTATGTGGGCTGGTGACAATGGCTCTTACGCGTTGGGCCGATGTGGCCTTTTATGTGGGCTGGCGATAATGGCTCTTACGCCTCGGGTCGAAGCGACCTTTTATTGGATTTATTTTTCCCTCGTTAAGGACCTTTTGAAGTAAATTTTTCCCGACTCCTCGACGGTTTGGTAAGAACCTCGATTACAAGTCATTGTGTGGCGATGATCGAGAACCTCGGGAGGTTTAGCTCGGAGGCTGAGTATCTCGAAGCCTGTGATTTGGAGCTGACATGGTCGAAGCTCTTTTGCCTATGTCGAGGGTAGCCTGTTTAACCGGTTCTTTTCGAAGTAGATTCGAAGTAATTGAAGGCCTATGATTTTGTAGCGACGGTCGGGCGTCCCCGTGTCGCGTTAGTTTGGCTGGTACAGCCTTATGACTATAGTCATTTGCGCTTGGCTGGAGCCATTTTTGATCCTAAGTGAAGTAGTTTGGGCGTCTAGATCGAGGATATGCCTTTTAGGGGTCTTACAAGTTCGATATATAGCCTAAAATTTGAGATCGGGTTTATGCCTTTAGCAAGGTCTTACAAAATTTTCATGCCTTTGAGGTCTTAAAGTTTTTAGATACATGGTACAAGTATGGTTCATGCCTTGCTTGAGGTCTTACAGAAGCTGTTGCTGCCTTATGTATGTCTTACGAGACCGAGTCTGCCCGCTCGGGGTCTTATAGGCTCGGGTTTTTTTGATGAATGGTGATTGGTGGCAGTCCCCCAGTCATCGAGGGTATTATTGCTCGTGAGCCGTTACATGTAAACTTGGTATTTCTTCATTGAGGGCTTACGATTTTGGCGATTCCGACCTTGAGGTCATGCGATTTTTGAGATTTTGATGCCAGTCCCTGAGTGTTCGGGATACTTTCGGCCTTGGGGATGTTTTTGCGAAAAATGCTGAGCTTCTTCAGGAGTGTGAGATGCTTTGATAAAAGGTATCCTTTGATTACTTGGTACAAGTATACATGTTTTCGCCGTTGGGTCCGGCTATACGAACACGGTTCGTTCGACCGTTTGGCCCAGTACATCATTTTCCTATCGGGACCCCATTTGGCGTTTCTTGGTTTTTTCGATCGGTGGCCTTCCGGGGGGATGCCCCCCCAGTGTTCGAGGTTGATTGCAAAATAAGCCATGAATACTTGTTGATTCTTACTTAGGTAGCATTTCGAATGCTGCCTCGTTAAAAACTTTGTCGGTAAAACCCATTTTGGGATAAAAACTCGTTCGAAGGAAAAGAGTGCAACAGATGCTTTAAGACCCTAAGGTCTTCGAGCTGGGTTAGCGTTTCGACTGCTTCGATCGGGCGCCTGCATAAGGGTTAGTGTGAAATATAAAATGAAAAGGGAGAGGGTTATACCTTAGTGTGGGATGCGTCGGCGAAGTTTCGAGGTCCGAAGGCTCGAGGTCCAATATGTCTTAGTCACCTACGGTCCTCTACTTTGCCTTATTGGGCTTAACCAAAGATGTGGTTTGATTGCCTTTAGGCTCTTTTACGGGTGGAGGTATTTGTGCCGGCGCCACATCGTGCACTGCGAACAATTCTCTTGTCGCATGCTGTTTCCCGTAGATGGTTTTAATCCCATCCTTTGTTGAGAATTTCATCATTTGGTGGAGGGTGGATGGTACTGCCCTCTTGCAGTGTATCCATGGCCTCCCGAACAAGGCATTGTACCTCATGTCTCCTTCAATGACATGGAATTCGACATTTTGGGTTATGCCGACCACGTTGACTGGGAGGGTGATTTCTCGTTTCGTTGTTTCACTCGCCATGTTGAATCCGTTAAGGACTCAAGTGGCAGGCACAATTTGGTCAAGCAGTCCGACCTGCTCTATTACCCTCGACCTGATAATGTTGGCCAAGCTACCTGGATCCACGAGTACTCATTTTATTTGAAATGTATTTACGAGGAAAGAGATTACCAGTGCGTCATTGTGAGGTTGAGAAGAGATCTCAGTGTCCTCTTCACTGAATGTGAGGGCATCTTCGGGTATGTACCCCGGGGTTCGCTTTCTCCGGTGATGGATATTTTCGTCCTTCTCATCACGGGTTCCTGTGGAGCATCGATGCCTCCCAAGATCAAGTGATAACAGCCGCGACTCATTCATTTCGTTCTTCTTGGCCACCTCTCTTTCTCGGAACTGATTTTTGGCCCGGTCACTTAAGAATTCTCAGAGGTGACCTTTATTGAGCAGTCTGGCTACTTCCTCTCGGAGCTGGTGGCAATCCTCGATCCTGTGGCCGTGCTTGTTGTGAAATTAACATACTAAGTTGTGAGTCCTTTGTGAAGGATCCGACTGTACAGGCCTGTGCCATCTGGCGTCTCTAATTTTGCTGATGGCGAACACGATGTCTGACACATCGACGTTGAAGTTGTATTTAGATAAGCGAGGTACCTCTGCTGGTCCCGCGATCCTTTCAAACCTGGCTCTGTTGATCTGCCCGAGGATTCTGTCTCCGGTCTATCCTTCGATCATTGCGAGGTGGGTTACGCCTTGGGGCGTTCCTTTTGTCTTCGGTGTATGGCTAATATCTTTCTTTGTTTGGTTTTGGCTCCTTTTCCCGAAGCCTGCTTGGGTACACCTAGCACGAGGGGGCCCCCAGCTGGTCGTCCTCGACCCTGATTTTTGACTGGTATCGGTTATGCACATCCGACCAAGTCATGGTCGGGTACTCGACTAGGTTCTGCTTCAGCTGTTTTGATGCTACCAAGCTTCGTAAGTTCAGACCTTGAGTGAAGGCCTGTACCGCCCAGTCATCAGAGACCGGTGGTAGTTCCATTCGTTCTATCTGAAAGAGAGATACGAACTCTTGTAACATCTCATTATTCCTCTGCTTAATCTTGAAGACGTTGGATTTCCTTGTTGCTACTTTGATGGCATCAGCATGTGCCTTAATGAAGGAATCTGCAAACATGGCAAATGAGTCTATAGAGTTCGGGGCCAGGTTATGTACCACATCATTGACCCTTTGGAGAGTGTTTGCTCGAACTTTTTCAGCAGGACGGACTCGATCTCGTCGTCCCTTAGGTCGTTTCCCTTTACTACACAAGTGGGTCACGTGCTTGTTGGGGTCTGACGTTTCGTTATACTTTGGGAGGTCAGGCATTCTGAACTTCTTTGGAATGGGTTTTAGGGCTGCTTCCTATGGGAACGACTTCTGTACGAACTTCTTTGAGTCTACACCTTTCAAGATCGGGGGCTCTCCTGGAATTCGGTCGACCCTGGAGTTGTAAGTCTTGACCTTCGTATCGTTAGCTTCTATCATTTTCTCGCCGATTCGATCTTTCTGGTGAGGTCCTCGAGCATCTTTACGATGATAGGATCGGCCGTCGACCCGTTATTGCTCGATCTCTTCGGTACCTGTTCGGCCGGGGGAGCTGTCCCCGGTGCTACTGTGCTTGGAGTTTTCTGGTGGCTTTGACGCTGAGCAATAGCCAGCTGTTGTGCCTGCAAATTTCAAAAATAACATGAAGGCTAACCTTCCGTTCTTCTCGAGCTGGGGTTTTTTGGGCTTTTTGTTGGTCGCCTTGGTGTATGCTCCTGTTAGTGTGGGAGCTTATTTCAACGTGTTGAGTGTCGCGCGAGACTTCATCCACCGGAATTGGTCCTGATGCATTCTCAAGGTTACGTGGTGGCTCACTAACACCTGGAACAGCCACACTATTCTCTCTGTGGTTCTCAAGGTTATTGTTTACTGAATCAGACATCCCGACCTGAAATCAAAGATCTTTGGACAAGAAAAAGCATTAAAGATAACTTTTTTGTGTTATGGAACCAGCACGAAAATATTCACTAATATTTTTAGCCCCACGGTGGGCGCCAAACCATTTATCGTGAAAATGGTAATAACAATTAAATTTGATTATGAGACTCTAAAAATACGTGATCTATATTTATGCTAGTTGTTAAGCAGTTGAAGCAATGTGTGTTACTTAGAAATGAAATAAGAGTTGGGAATGGGGTGATAACCAAACTGATAGGTTGACAATCGGGGCCTCGAGCATGTCAACTCAGGGGCCTCGAGGTCGATTCCGGGGCTCAACTATGAGCTATCGAAGGTGATCAAAGTATGACTAACAGTTATGATAAAATCAAACTCTTTATGGCCAATGGTAAGCAATAAATGATGAACAATAATGAAGATAGTAAATGAAAGCAATAATATAAAGATAATATGTAAGAGAGCAGAGAGAATGTTCTTTTTATATTTCGTGTGGAGCAACTGACGCAACAGCAGGGCCCTTACAAAATGACAAAGACTCCCTTTATATAGGAGGGAAATCCCAACATAGCACAAAATACATTAATTACATAGATATGGGGATGGGACAGCTTAATGACGCCCTAATTTGGGTTCAGAACAACCCACTTGACTTTGTCAGTCCTAGTCGTGTATCTTGGGAACTCCCCATTTCCACCATAGCCGGGGTCAACATTCTCTCAATGTCGAGCGTCGACGAACCTCGAGCCTTCGCGATGATCTTCCGAAGTGCCTTGATTACGAGAAATCGGACCCTCCGATTCTACCGTATACACAAAGATATCGGTAACTCATGGTAAGAGGATCCGAGAAGTATTGAAAAGTGATGAAATCATCTTCACGGAAGAGGATGTTAGTGGCCTTCATTTGCCACATAATGATGATCTGGTAACATCGCTTAATGCTTAGATTATAAAATTAAACACGTGTTAGTTGATCTAGTTAGTTCAACCTATTTTATTCAGTAGAGAGATTTGGAGCAAGCAAAGTTAACCAAGAACATAGTTCCAGCAATAAAGTTTCTTGCTGGGTTCAACCTAATAAGTGTTACGACTCTAGGAGAGATGTTGTTACCCACGCATGCCGAAGGCGTAACGAAAACCACTTTGTTCGAAGTGGTAGATGGCGACATGGGATACAACCTGATCCTTGGAAGGCCATGAATTGATGAAACGAGGGCTGTGCCATCGACTTACAATCAACTGCTGAAGTTCCCCACACCGAAAGGTGTCAAACAAATTAGAGGTGATCAACCAGTTGTAAGAGAAATGAATCCACTTACCTTGTCTAGTACAAGGCAAAAAGAACATGCAAATAGCTATTACAGGAGCCGGTACCCTCTTCCATCAAGTTTGTAGAAAATAGAGAAGAGGATTCATTAGATTTCTATCAGGTACTGAGGTCTTTTCAGGTATCGGATTAAATGGATTAAACCAAATCAACCCGCAAAAGAGCTCTAAAAAGTTGCCTTATTCATGAAGTTCATCGAAAGGAAGTTCCACTTGGGAACGGGGTTGATCTCTAAATTAAGACTTAAAATTATTGATTTTCTTAAAGCTAACATTTTCATGGTTTCATTCGGATATTAGAGGTATTCCGTTGGAAGTGACTGCGCACAAGCTATGTTTGGACCATAACTCCCCTCCAGTAGGGTAGAAAAAACGACCAATAGCAGAGGTTAGAAGTAGGTTTGCCAAAGAAGAGGTAACCAGTTACTAAATATAGGTTCAATTCGAGAGGTAAATTATCTCTATTGGTTAGCTAACGTAGTGGTTGTTCCTAAAAAGAATAATAAATTTAGAATGTGTATAGATTATAAATATTTGAATAAGGCATGCCCTAAAGATTCTTTTCCGTTGCCGAACATTGATCAAAGGATTGATGCTATGCCTGGGCATGAGTCAATGAGCTTTCTTGATTCATATTCTAGGTATAATTAAATTAGGATGCACACAGAAGATAAAATAGCTCGTTTATCACAAATTTTGGCACATACTTCTATAACGGGATGCCTTTCGGGCATAAAAATGCCAGAGGCACTAATCAAAGACTCGTTAATAAAATGTTTGAACAACAAATTAGTAAGCTATGGAGGTTTATATTGATGATATGTTTGTTAAGTCTCTTAATGTAGGAGATAATATGGCTCATCTATAAGAAACATTTGATATTCTAATAAAATATTACATGAAGCTCAATCCTGAAAAATGCATTTTTGGTGTTGGTTCTGGGAAGTTTCTTTGCTTTTTGGTTTCACGACGAGCAATTGAAGTGAATCATATCAGGATCAAGTCCATAGAAGATCCCTGTGTAAATGACAAATGTAAAGGAAGTTCAGAGGTTGACTGGCTGATTGGAGGCACTTAGTAGGTTCATTCCGAAGTCTTAGAAAAAGTGCCATCAATTCTTTTCACTCTTGAAAAAGAAGAATGATTTTTTGTGGACTCTGGAATGCCAACAGACATTAAAAGACCTAAAAAGGTACTTGTATAGCCCTCCGCCATTGTCAAAATCGAAGGAAGGAGAGTAGTTGTTAAAATAATTGGCAGTCTTTTAGGTTGCGGGGACTGTAGTTGTGATTCGAGACGAGGAAGGTATGTGATTTCCTGTTTGTTATGTTGTTAAAGTTTTGTCAGGAGCAGAGACACGTTATCCGCACCTCAGAAAGTTGGCATTAGCTATCGTAGATGAGTCTCGAAAACATAGACCTTATTTTCAATGTCATCACATAGCCGTTGTGATGACTCATCTTTCATAAGCCTGAATTATCATGTCGATTGGCTAAATGGATAGTCGAAGTTAGTAAATTTGACATTGAATATAAACCCCAGACTGCAATCAAGTCACATGTTTTGGCTGACTTTAGTCCCGGTATGATGCCTTTAGCTGGTAAGGAAGCAGTTTTATTATTGGAAATTATTTTTGGTGTATGGACCTTGTTTACGGATGGGGCCTCCAATGTAAAAGGATTCGGTCTCGGGATAGTGTTAATCACTCCTTCGGGAGAGACCGTGAGATAGTCCATTAGAATTGTACTGACTAACAATGAAGTCGAGTATGAGGCTTTGGTGACTTGAATTAGCCCGGGGACTAGGCTCCGAGGTGATTGAAATAAAATGTGATTCCTAGCTGGTTGTAAACCAAGTATACGGAATCTTTGATGCCAAAGAGGATCACATGCAACAATACTTGAATAAGGTTTAGGTATTGCTTTCTCAGTTCAGGAAATGGTCAATCATCTACATTCCAAGGGAAGAAAACATGGAGGAAGACACATCGGTTAACTTGGGGTCATCCACAGAAATGGAAGGAACTGATTCTTGTGTAGTCGTTCAATTGTTGCACTCGGTATTAGACGTTGACGGTTATTGTGAAGTTAATTCTACCAACCTAATTTGGGATTGGAGAAATGAGTTTATAGACTATTTAAGGCATAGAAAACTGCATGAAGATCCTAAAGCTTCCCAAGCTTTACGAATGAAGGTTGCTCATTTTTGCCTTGTTGATGGTCAATTATACAAAGGTCCTTTCAAGGACCATTGGCTCGGTGTCTAGAGACACCGGAGTCTGACTATGTAATGAGAGAAGTTCACGAAGGGGTATGTGAAAATCACTACGGTATATACTCGTTGGTTCTCGAATTGATAAGGCTGTCTACCATTGGCCTCGAATGGAACAAGACACTAAGGCATTTGTGAAAAAATGTAATATAAATATCAGCATCATGAGTAGTTAGTGCATCAACCGGCAAAGTTTTGTATTCGATGGTGTCACCGTGGCCATTCATGAAATGAGGAATGGACTTAGTTGGTCCCTTACCACAGGTGCCCGAACAGGTAAAGTTCTTTTGATTTTAACTGATTATTTTATGAAATGGGTTGAAGCAGGTGCTTACAAAAGTATTGGAGAGCAGTGGTTGATTTCATATGGGATCACATCATTTGCTGGTTTGTGACAATGGGCCGCTATTTATAGGCTCCTAAGTCACAAAGTTTTTAGAAGGATTGAAGACTAAAAGAATTACATCTTCTCCATATCATCTAAGTGCTAATGGAAAATATTAGTCAACCAACTAAGTTATAATCCAAAAACCTTAAAAAGAAATCAGTGGACGCAAAATGTAATTGGCCAGAAGAGCTACTGAGGAGTACTAAGGACATATCGAAAAAATGGTGAAGTCAAGCACGGGTGAATCTTGATTGTGTACGGTGCGGATGCTTTCATCCCGGTGGAGATTGGGGAACTGACCGTAAGGTATTCCCGAGCAAATGAGGATGTGAATAATGAAGCAATGCTGATTAAGTTGGATTTTCTTGAAGAACATCGAAATTTAGTGTATGTGAGGATGGTGGCAAAAAAAGTAAAGAATGGAAAGATATTACAACCGCATAGCAAATATTTGATATTTCAAAGTCGGAGATTTGGTTTTGAGAAAAGTAACTCAAAGTACTCGAGCGGTTAATGCTGGGAAACTAGGACAAAAGTGGGAAGTGCGAACGCGTACAACAAATCTCCTCGTGCCCCTTCCAGCTCTATCGCTACGCTAAAGCGGACGACGGCCAACGGCCAACTGGAACTTCACGATCACGTACATACAGTCGCGAGCACGATGAAGAAATGATGAGCTTCCAAAATCACTTCGCGATGGCGGCTTCATCTTCACGACCGCGAAGAGCAACAGGCTTACCAGAAATCAGCAACACCAGAAACCAACAACTCTAAAGCATGAAGAAATGGCTTGTAGCCCATACGAAACACGCTCGAGGCCCCTGGGACCCCATCCAATCATACCAACTAGTTCCATAACACAACACAGACGTGCTCGAGGCTTCAAATCACATTGAAAAGCATCAAAACTACGAAGTGCACCTCAACTCAAACTTGATGAACTTATGAATATTCAACTTCTATAACTCATGCTGAATCATATCAAATCAAATCGGAATGATGTCAAATTTCGAATGCAAGTCCCAAATGACACAACAAAGCTATAACATGAAATCCGAACCCGATATCAACAAAGTCAACTCCCGGTCAAATCTCTCAACCTTCTAAACCTTCAACTTTCATACTTTTGCCAAAATGTATAGATCAACCTACATACATCCAAATCAAAATCCAGACATATGCCTAAGTACAAAATAACCATACGAAGCTTTTAAAATCATAAAAGTACCATTCCGGAGTCGTCTTCATAGAAGTAAAACTCTAGTTAACTCTTTTCTCTTAAACTTTTAGAACAAGAATTATTCTTCCAAATCAATCTTGAATCATCTGAAAATTGAACTCGACAACACATGCAAGTCATAATACACAGTATGGATCTAATTGACACCTTAAGCTACCAAACGAGACATTAATTCTCAAAACAACCGGTCGGGTTATTACAAGACTCTACTAGTCACGACTTTTTAGACTCCTTAGGAAACGACCTACTCCGATACCACTTTGTCACGCCCCAAACTGGGGAGGCATGGCTGGCACATCGTGGCATAGTAGCCCGAGCAAACCACTCTGTTACTCACGATTGTCTGACGAACACTAGAATATACATAGGTCGACTTAGATGAACTCATTCTTTATGTATATATCATGGGCCTGCATGGCCACAACTCGTATCGTATACTGTAAGTTGGAAGTGCTGTATCACTGAACCATCATACTCAAAACATGAATACATACAAAAAGTCAAGGCCTCTGACATGCTGTACATAATAAAACTATGTCTACAAAGCCTCTGAGAATATATTACTGATATAACATGGTCGGGACAGGGCCCCCACCTACCCATAAGTCTGTAGCAAAACTTTGACATGATGACTTGTTGACAAAGATGCACCCAAAATAAAGTGGAGTCTTACCGATCCGTCACTGAATGCTAACCTCGTCTATTACGAGGGCTCATCAAACTGATTATTTACTGTCGTGGGCATGAATGTAGTGTCCAATACAATAATGATGTCATTACAAATATTGTACCGAGTATGTAATGCAGAACTGAAACATAACAATAAGACAACATCAATTAGAGAGGTATAAGAATCAACCTGTACCTCTAAAGTACCACTGAGGAAATTATACTTATATATTTAGTGCCTCTCTTCGACACTATTATCCATATCATAACAAGACTACCCCAACTGACAAGTGGTAATTGCCTGACCGTCCGATGCTCGGTGGTAAATACGTTTCTTCCCAACCGATATTAAATAATGATAGATAACTACCCAACTAGTAATAACCGATCGACCGGCCATAGCTCGGTAGTAAATATGTAACTGCCTAACAGCCCGTAGCTTGGTGGTATATGCATGACTCCCCGACCGTCCGTAGCTTGGTGATAAGTTCATAACTGCCCAACCGGCCATGGCTCATTGGTAACTAAAGATGTGTAATAGCCTAACCGGTCGTAACTCGGTGGTAAATGAGGATGCATATAACATTACACTATGAACATTACCATTGTTACCTTATTCCTCAATAGGGACTTAGGAACATACTTAGGCATGCTTTGAATTACATTTCATAAGAATGAATATTGTAGACATCCTTACCTAATGAGAGTAGAACCATTTATAGAATAACATTACATTTACGTTTTGTTACCTGGATCATGCCAAAAGAATGAAGGATTAGCCTCAAAATACCTTTGTTGATCACGACGGAATAGACACTGCCCATAGTACTTCAACCTGCATCAAGGTGTTAGAACTATGGTTAGTACCACGGAAGAACTCAAAACACATTTCTAAGCTTGTACCTCTCTTACTGAAAATTGGGCAGCACTTCCCCTATATTTTCTCAATTCTTTGAATACAAAACAGCACCAACGATAACATAACCAATATCGACAACTAATCCTATCCATTCAGCCCCTCAACAACGTACGAACAAATTTTAAACTATAGTACAACGAGCGACAAGCTCAGTTTGTGACTAAGTCACTATAGTTTTAAACCTGTTCCCCTTTCTAGAATTTATCAACAACATTAAATACCATATATTCAATTATCTCTACTAATTTTTAGCCACAATACAACTTTAAAACTATTCCATAATAGTCCCGCAAGTTAAGCAACTCAAAACTTATTTTTCAGATACTAAAACATGTTTCAGACTTGTCTTTTCTTTCCAATTAGAGCAACACCACAAACAGTACATAATTAATCCTCTTCTCATATAAAACATCCATGAACTCAACTTAAAAAATAAGTTCACAACCAGCCAACAGTGATGCAACAACAAATAGCATACTACTCTTTCGAAACTTGCAAGTTCTAGTCTTTACAATCGAGCTACAACTTGTAGAAGCTTAGGTAAGAGAAAGAGAAGCATAAAATTACTTTGTACTGAGTAGAACCCACAAAACCTAGTCCCTATTCATCCAAAAACCAGTCCCTTAACGAAGCTACAAGAAGGAGAAAGGAAAACTAGCAAGGTGTCCAGGTTTTCTGGCTTTTTATCACCAGAAAACACCTAGGAGGAGTTTAAAATATGAGAGAATCAGCCCATATAAAGGTCCCCTTGTCCGCCGTCAATCTGCTGGGATTTATTTGGTCCCTTCATTTAAGCAAGTAGGTGACGCACCTACTTGTCACCTACCAGTTTGCGCAGTCTCACAAAAATATGAATATCTCTCTACTCCTATATTTATTCACAAAAGCTTTAATGCGATAGAAACTAGACTTGTAGACCTTCAATTTGGTATGTGGATCACCCCGTAACTCTAAGAATATTGGGAGTAAAGCGCATTGATATTAAACCTAAATTTCAGTACAATTTATGAACGTAACTTCTGATGACTTTCGTCGTCTTTTGTTTCATAACTCTCTTGACTTTAAAATATAACATATGACCATTATATGACTAAATTACCTCATAACATCACCTTCTTATCATGTTAAGCACCCTAGTCTAACCCAAAGTACGAGTTATAAAATTCTCAACTTGCTGACTTTTGAAGAAACTTATTTTCTTCGATATTAGCTTCGAAACCTTCAAACCCTCTTAGTACTTGCTGATCATGATCTTAAATATTTTTAACTTCCAAGGTAAAATAATTAACTTACTTTATATACCTTTAAAGAGGATCTCATTTTCGAGCTTACATACCTGACTTATAACACACCTTTACGTAAGAAAACATGGGGTGTAACATATGCCCAAGTCCAAATTTATCATATGAACCTATTGGAACCATCAAATTACCAATCTGAGGTTGTTTACATAAAATTCAAACATTGGTCAACTCCTACTACTTAAGCTTCCAAAACGAAACTAAGTGTCTTACTTCACTCTTAAACCTTCCTGAATCCAAACTACCCCCTGCAAGTTACAAAATGACATACACACTTACAGAAAGCATCAATTAGGGTATCAAGGCTCAAATGCACAAAAAGATTGGCCAGGTTACTACATTATCCTCCTCTTAAACCAACATTCTTGCTCGAATAAGTTTAGAAACATACATGGAACAACAAAATAATAAGGATATCTATTCCATAAATCCCGACCGGTCTCCCAAGTGGCTTACTTGACCGGTTGACCTCTCTACTGACCCTTCACCGATACAACATCTTATGATCTCAGCTTCCGAACCCGTGTCACGATCCAAACCGATGGGCCACGACGGGCACCCGGTACCTTACTCAACCGAGTACCAACATAACATATCCTTTCATATCATTTTATCATAGATAACTGACCCAGAAGGCTACCATGAGATAAGTAGAATACAACATGTGATACAAACATATACATAAGACATACGGGCCTATAAGACCAAAATAACCACTCGTACAATAAATATAGGCCGACAAGGCCATACAATCTTTTACGTACATGACATATTTCCACAAGCATCTATGAATACCTAATTTTCATAAAGGTCGGGACATAGTCCCACTATATCAAACAATACAAATCTAAATCATACTGACCAAACAAGAAACTCCAAAGCAAATGGAGTGCACCGACATCTTCTGCTAAGCTGATAGCCTACTTGGAGGGCGCTCGACTGTCACGCCCCAACCTCGGGAGGTGCAACCGGCGCTCAATCGAGTGAACCCAACTGAGCAAGCCTTACCCGAACACTTCTTACCCAACTCAATATGATTACGGGATCCGATTCCGCTTAGTTTAATTAGAAAATAAAAGGGGTTGTACATTCAATATGGATATCATATTTTATAACACAACCTTAAACCGTAATTAGGCTTCCAAGCTTCCATACATTCATAGTTTAGAAGAAAGCAAGATCACAAGGTTACAACATGGTTCATTATCCTATCCAATACCCGTACATAACCCACACAAACGTCTATGGAGCCTCTAATGATACAAAAGTCAATGATAACAACGCCGGCAACAAGGCCCCGGCTATACCTCAAAATGGATGTCTATAACAAAAGGTGTACAACATAACCCCTTGAAGGAGGAAGGGAGCTCACCAAGATTTTGAAAAGAGGATGCTCCACTACACACGATCAGCACTACCCTCTATGGAGCCACCTACATTCATTTAAAATGTAGCGCCCCCGGCAAAAGGGATGTTAGTACCATGGAATAGTACTAGTATGTATAACTAAACACCATCCTGTTAGAAAGAACAACCATACAAGAGTAAAGAGGAAACAGTAAAGGCAACAAAGTTTCAAATAAGCACCATGCCAACAATACATGGAGGTTCTCATGATTTTTCACATATTTTTCTAAAATTTTAGATTGGAGTATCCCACACTGTTGCATCATTATCCATATTACCACCGCTTCCGTGAGCGGAGTCCGATCACGGCCCGATCGACTAAGCCGTCTCCCCGAGACGTTACCATTATTTCATTATTCACTTTCCGTACTCAATCATCAATACATTACCACCATGTGTATATATATATCATGGCATCCGATCACGGCCCGATCAGCTAAGCCGTCTCCATGAGACGTTACCATTTTCCGTTATTCATCTCACACCAATCCATGGTTACACATGTATTAGTTTACCGGCACTTGCGGCCATAGTTTCCACATTTCATAACTTACGTTTCACATTGTTCTCATTTTCAACATTTACTTTGCCACTTAAAGTCATGGGCATGTACAAAATCAACTCAAGTCATAAGCATAGAGGGGAATTCGTCAAGTTTTGCATATTAGTCCCAAAGTAACCTTGGCATGACAGTTAGGCATATAGCACATAATTCATGTTCTCCACACATCTTCCATTTACAAGTATAACACATTAAACACCTAAAGAATTACCTACCTCTTACATTTTCACAACATCAATTCACTTAACATAACAAGCATTTCATCAATTACGTTTCGAACTTAGAACACTTACACGAGAACCATTGAAGCTCAATTTCTAAGAGGAGGGGGTTTTAGCCATACATACCTCAATAAAGCTTTCCCCTAATTCCTACAAAATTCCGGGACTCTTAGCACTTCAATCTATTGTATAAGAATTACAATTAAACAAAAAATTAGTGACGAGATTAAGATTCTAGCTCGTTTGAGCATATCATCAAACATCAAAGGTGCATTGTGATCTTAGGCCCCTTTTTGAAAGAATTTCTTTAATATTATACCCCAATTGCTATCTCTTTAGTTCTCATCCTCCCCATACCCCATTATCTTTTGTGCATGCAAAATTACTAGCCTTATACCCATGTACCCACTTGCTAGTCACCTATTTTAACAAAAATTTTGAAATTATTGATGAGAGTACAGTTCTAACCTCTTACGATGAAGACCTAGTAGCTTCAATTGACAATCTTCAAGGATTTGGGGCAAGGATTTTGAGAGAACTTGATGAAGATTACACCTTCTCACTCTAGAACTCCCTCTCTCTCTATGTCGTGAAAAATAACAGAAAAATAGTCTATTGGGATGATTTTAATGGGATGGGGTCGGGTTTTAAAAATTAGAAAATTGGAGCCCCGAGTCAGATCTACGATCGCAAAGTAGACATGCGGTTCGCAGAATGGACCGCAAAAATGCTCCCCAAAAACTGAACACACTGCCTAGGTCTGCGGCAGAAATACGGTCCGCATACACGTTCTGCGGTCGCACAATGCACCGCAGAACTGCCCTTTACAAAATCCCAAGAAAGTTATGCGACGACTATATGGTCTACATATCGGTTATGCGATCGCATAATTAACCGCATAGTTGACCTCAAATTTGACCAACACACTGACTCACTTTGCGGCGACTATGCGGTTCGCATACCTGATATGCGACCCCATTCTCGACCGCAGAATCGCACTTTTCTGGGAAACATTATTTCTTGACTTATTAGTGCATAGATCAGTCCCAAAGGGTCCGAACCGCGGCGAGCAAGCTCGCCACGAAGAATTTTATGCATCTCTAACACATATTCCTAATTTGGCACTACGAGCTTTCGGGTTTAAAGTAAAAATCTCTCACGGGCCTCACATTGTCCTATCTATTGGGACCTGCAGGCATGAAATGCAGCGTCTCCAGGCAAAAGGGACGTCAGTACAAATACTGTACCGAGTATGTAAGGAATGAAAACCAGTAAATAATCGACATGAGAGAAATATGGAGTAACAGACTCGACATGTACGTTCGCATAGCTCTGTGAATCATTTCATTTTTATAATGTCATGAATATGCGTATAAATGTCATACCATGCATAGGTATATGCATTCATAACATTATCAAGACTCTGAGGGCATCCCATCATATCATCTCGGCCACTGTGGGCAACATCATTAACGTATACCAGCTGATCAGGTGGTGGTGCGTATATAACACCGTAACCTTTTCCCATATCCCATATACATACATACATACATACATACATACATACATACATATATATGCGTATATAACGCCATCTGGTCATGGTTCAATTTACATGTATAATGAATGCAATGCATGAGAAGTTCGTTAATAAAATCCATCGGAACGTCATAAGACCATTATGCCTATGATTAATATCATGAAATAAACATTATCGACTTACGTATTCTGAGACCCATGAACAAATGATAGAATAGTAAGACATATGGGAATCAAGACATAGGACCTCTAGTACTTCTATGAATGGAGTCATTTATGGAAGTTGTGCATTTGCTCGTTTCGTTTGTATTGTATGGATTATGCCAAAAGGAAATAAGGGATAGCCTTAACATACCCGGAGTAGGGAAAATCCGTATGATGTTTATGGAAAAGATTGCACCGTAATCCTTTAGAACCGCAAAATCTTACGTTNTAAAACCTAAAATCTGGTAAGAGGGATTGGGTAGGAGTAAAGGATTGTACAAAGGAGGGTTGATAATCTAAATGTGTTCGGGTAGTGATTAGGAACTTTGATTCTAAGAAATATGTGTTAATTTGTGCACTAGATTGACGTTGCTAGGCTTTCTGGTGAAGTTGGAAGTAGAAATTAAAAGGGAATTCGGCTCCAGGTATGTATGGCTAACTTCGACCTTTGTAAAATCAGCTTGTTTGGTGTTTGAGTGTTTGGTATGTGATCTCTACGTGGGTTGTCTGTGAAATTCTCGTGATTGGTATGGTTTAGTGTTCGTGGTTATGTCTCTTGATATAATGATGTAAGTAATTGGCAATGAACCAAGTCTGTGATTGTGAATGTGCTATGTGGTAAGAATTGTGAAACAAATGATGGAAGGAAATGGTAATTGATGCAATTGGAACAGCTGTGGTAATAACATATATGGCTTGTCGGGGGAAATTCTTGTTGTAACATAAAAAGCATATGAGATGTGGAATACGATGGAAATGGTATTGATGTCTATGGAAGTTCTTGTAAATTTTTGTTGTTGCTCTTTGAGAATTGTTGTTGTTGCTCTTTGAGAATTGTTGTTGTTATTCCTTGAGAATTGTTATTGTTCATTGTGAATTGTATTTGTGGTGGTATTGTTTGTGAATTGTGATTGTTTGGTGGGATCGGGTTGCGCGCCGCAACACGAAGTAATAAGGTGTGGGTTGTGGTGATAAGGGTGGCCGAGGTAATAAGGGTGGCCGAGGTAATAAGGGTGGAAAGTGATCGATATCACTATTGAAATGAAAATATGAGAAAAAGTGTGAAATCATTGATGCGAAAATGTTGATGGAGAAAAGGAGAGATTGTCAACTTGTTTGCCTTGATTGTTTCCTTTCATGCGCATTTAATTGTTGATTCCTTTACGATTTGTCACTTGTGTATTGTTTGAGGTTACTCAGGGCAAAGTTTGTTTATACATACCAGTACAATTCAAATGTACTGACGTCCCTTTTGCCGGGGGTGCTACATTCGTGTTTTGATTGTAGGTGGATCCGTAGGAGGTACTCCAGCCAACCGACCGTAGCTCCCCTTCATCTTCTGTCAGCTGTATTGGTGAGCCCCTTTCCTCTCGGACCCCTGCATGGCTCATGCCGCTGTTATTCCGGAGTCTTATTTTGGTTTTTGTGTAAGGTATAGCCGGAGCCTTGTTACCGACAAGTACTGTATTATCTTGTCGTATCTTTAGAGGCTCCGTAGACAGTAAATGTGGGTTATGAACTGATGTAAATCCATATTTTGTATGCTGGGCGGCGAAAGTGGTAAACCTCATTAATTAACCATGTATGTTTTGTAAAAAGGTGTTTTAATTATAAATGGCTAACTCCTTGATTAATGAGCAATGTAAATACGGGGTAACACGTGGGATAGGAAAGGCACCCAGGTCCGCTTGACTGGGGCTACCCGGTTGGGCGCCGGTCATGTCCCTCGGTTTGGGACATGACAAACTTGGTATCAGAGCCTAAGGTTTTAAAGGAGTCATGGATGTCTCGGAGCCGTGTCTAGTAGAGACCTTCTTATCGGTGTGTTGTCGACCACATCTATAAGTAGGGGGCTGCATGGACATTTAGGAAATTACCCTCTTCGTCGTTATTCTATATCGTGCGGTGAAGTGAAACGTGAAAGTATCTATGTCTAACTCGTGCCCTGTTCCGAACTGTTTTCCAGTAATGGCACCTAAGAAGAAAGCTAGACTCGGCCTTGGGGCCAATGCCACCCCAACTGAGGCCATGAATCATGTACCTGATGTAGTGGGTGAGAGTGACTCCCCAGTCTTGAATCTACCTGGCCCGTCTATCCCAGACCAGAGTGTTCCTGTTCCTGCTGCGGCAGAGGGTGCTACCATCCCTCTCGCCGATATTCCTAATTCTGATGCAGTTCTAGCTTTCGGTCCCGGGGTTTCTGATGGGGACCTTAGAGGAGCCATCCGTATGTTAACCCAGTTAGTGGACGCTCAAGCCCAGAGATCTCATGATTCCCCTACATCCTCCAGTGGACAGGGAGATTCCGCCAGTTCCAGGGTCAACCAGTTTTTGCGGTTAGCCCCTCCAGAGTTCTCAGGCACAGACCCAAAGGCTGATCCGCAGGATTTTCTTAATGAAATGTATAAGACCCTTCGAGTGATGAAGGCTTCAGAGACGGAGGGATTTGAGTTGGCTTCATACAGGTTGAGGGGAGCGGCTTATTCGTGGTTCGAGATGTGGGAGGATTCCCGTGGGGAGGGAGGACCTCCAGCTAGATGGGATGAGTTTGTAGATGCATTCATAGACCATTTCTTGCCTGCTGAGACGATAGTCGCCCATGCCACTGAGTTTGAGGCCCTCAAGCAGAGCAGTATGAGTTTTTGGGAGTACCATATGGAGTTTGTGAGATTGTCCAAGTATGCTCCTCAGTTAGTGTCGACCATGGATGCCCAAGTTCGGCGATTCGTTTAGGGTCTTAGTCCCTTGGTGGTGAATTAGGCTGCTACAGCGGCCTTACACTCGGAAATGAATTATGGGAAGATTGTGGGATTCGCTCAGGCCACAGAGGCTAGGAAGTTGAAGATACGGGCGGAAAGGGAGAGTAACAGCAGGGCCCGATCAATGGGTCACTCAGGGAGATCAGCTCAGGGGAGAGGGCCATCAGGGCCATCCCAGTCATATGCTCAGTCCTCAGCGACTGCACCACCATCTGTACATAGTTATCAGCAGAGCAGTCACTTGAGACCAGGTTCAGGCAGTAGGAGATCCCATCAGTCCGGCCATTTGGGAGGGAAATCACAGCAGCAGGAGAGGGCTCCATGCCCCAAGTGTGGGAGATTCCATACAGAGACTTGTTATTTGGATATCCCGGTGTGTTTTAGATGCGGGGTGAGAGGTCATATCCAGCGGGACAGCCGTGTGCACAGTCAGGGCATGGGTAGGGCATTTGCTCAGTCACCCGGTTCTTCAGTCGCCACATTATCTGTGCGTCCTCCAGCCCCAGTAGGGCGTGGTGCAGTTAGGGGTGGAGCTCGTGGTAGAGGTGGACCCAGCCGATTTTATGCTTTGAGCGGTTGCCAGAGTGCAGAGGCTTCTCCAGATGTAGTTACAGGTATCTTGTCTGTTCTGGCCATTGATTGTTATGCTCTTATTGATCCGGGGTCCTCTTTGTCTTATGTCACCCCATTCATTGCTTCATGTTTTGGGATAGAACCCGAATAGCTTCATGAGCCGTTCTCCGTATCGACTCCGGTCGGTGATTCTATCAAAGCCTCGTGAGTTTACCGGAATTGTGTTGTCACGATATGTGGTCGTGTTACCACGACCGATCTTATCGAGCTTGGAATGGTGGATTTTGATGTGATTATGGGGATGGACTGGCTTTATTCGTGCTTTGCTAAACTTGACTGCCGAACGAGAGTCATGAGACTCAAGTTCCCTAATGAGCCGGTTATTGAGTGGAAAGGGAATGGTGTGGTGCCGAAGGGTAGGTTTATTTCCTACCTTAAGGCTTCAAAGATGATTAAGAAGGGATGTATCTATCATTTGGTCCGGGTGGCGGACACCACTTCAGAAGTGTCTACCCCCGAGTCCGTGCCAGTCGTGAATGAGTTTCTTGAAGTGTTTCCGGACGAGCTTCCAGGAATTCCGCCAGATAGGGAGATTGATTTCGGGATTGATGTATTGCCAGATACGCAGTCAATATCTATTCCACCGTACAGAATGGCTCCAGCAGAGTTAAGGGAGTTAAAGGAGCAGCTGAAGGATTTGTTAGAAAAGGGGTTTATACGGCCGAGTGTGTCACCGTGGGGTGCTCCTGTTCTCTTTGTCAGGAAGAAGGATGGGTCGCTCCGGATGTGTATTGATTATCAGCAGCTTAACAAAGTCACCATCAAGAATAAATATCCCTTGCCTCGGATTTTCGACCAATTGCAAGGTGCAAGGTTCTTCTCCAAAATTGATCTACGGTCCGGGTATCACCAATTGAAGATTAGGGAGCAGGATATTCCCAAGATCGCTTTCAGAACCCGCTATGGTCACTTTGAGTTCTTGGTCATGTCTTTTAAGCTAACCAACGCCCCGACAGCTTTTGTGGATCTTATGAATCCGGTCTTCAAGTCATTTATAGACTCCTTTGTGATTGTTTTCATTGACGACATCCTTGTTTATTCGCAGAGCCGGGAGGATCATGCCGGTCACCTCAGGGCAGTTTTGCAGACTCTTCATCAACACCAGTTGTATGCTAAATTTTCGAAATGTGAGTTTTGGTTGGTGTCCGTCGCCTTTTTGGGTCATGTTGTTTCTAGTGAAGGGATTCAGGTAGACCCCCAGAAGATTGCAGCAGAGAAAGATTGGCCTAGACCCACGACCCCGACGGAGATTCGTAGCTTCTTGGGTGTAGCGGGGTATTATCGGAGGTTTGTGGAGGGATTTTCTACCCTCGCCTCCCTATTGACTAAGTTCACGCAGAAAGCAGTTAAGTTCCAATGGTCCGACGCTTGTGAGAAAAGTTTTCAGGAATTGAAGTCAAGGTTGACCTCGGCACCAATATTGACCTTGCCGGAAGGCACGAAAGGATTTGTGGTTTATTGCGATGCCTCCAAGGTTGGTTTGGGGTGTGTGTTGATGCAACATGGGAAGGTTATAGCGTATGCTTCGAGGCAGCTCAAGAATCACGAGAAGAATTATCCGACGCATGATTTGGAGCTTGCAGCAGTTGTGTTTGCTTTGAAAATATGGCGGCATTATCTTTATGGGGTCCATGTGGATGTGTTTTCAGACCACAAGAGTCTCCAGTATTTGTTCAAGCAGAAGGAATTGAATTTAAGGCAGCGATGGTGGTTAGAATTGCTCAAGGATTATGATATGAATATTTTGTACCATCCAGGGAAGGCGAATGTGGTGGCCGACGCCCTCAGTCGGAAGTCTATGGGTAGTTTGGCTCATTTGGGAGCGGATCAAAGGCCCTTGGCTCGGGAGGTTTATCAATTGGCCAGTCTTGGGGTTTGCATTTCGGCCTCGGACGAGGGGGATGTTATGGTGCATAATGGGGCAGAATCGTCACTTGTAGTAGAAGTCAAGGAAAAGCAGTTTATGGATCCAGCATTAGCTCAGATGAAGGAAGCAGTTTTGAATAACAAGACTTCGGCATTTTCACTCGGCGGCGAGGATAGTGTATTGGGATGTCAAGGTAGGCTATGTGTTACGGATGTGGATAAGCTTCGGGAGAGGGTCATGGCTGAGACTCATAATTCCAGGTATTCCGTGCACCCAGGTTCTACGACAATGTATCACGATCCCAAGGAGATTTATTGGTGGAACGACATGAAGAGGGGTGTGGCGGACTTTGTATCTAAGTGTCCGAATTGTCAGCAAGTAAAAGCAGAGCATCCGAGGCCCGGTGGATTAACTCAGCTTATGAAAATACCAATGTGGAAATGGGAAATGATCAACATGGACTTCGTGGTGGGGTTACCTCGCACTCAGCGCAAATTCGACTCAATTTGGGTAATCGTGGATCGACTCACCAAATCAGCCCACTTCTTGCCTGTCAAGTCCACTGATACTGCAGAATAGTATGCTAAGCTATATATCAAGGAGATAGTAAGGCTTCATGGCACTCCACTTTCTATTATCTCAGATCGAGGGGCCCAGTTCACAGCTAATTTTTGGAAGAAATTTCAGCAAGGTTTGGGTACTCAGGTGAATCTCAGCACAACTTTCCATCCTCAGACTGACGGTCAAGAAGAACGGACTATTCAAACGCTTGAAGATATGTTGCGGGCTTGTGTCTTAGATTTCAAAGGTAATTGGGATGATCACTTGCCGCTTATAGAATTTTCTTACAATAACAGCTTTCATGCTAGCATTCAGATGGCCCCATTTGAGGCATTGTACGGAAGGAGGTGTAGGTCTCTGATTGGATGGTTTGAAGTAGGTGAAGCAGAATTGATAGGGCTAGACCTTGAGCATCAAGCTATGGAGAAAGTTAAAGTCATTCAGGAAAGGATGAAAACTGCTCAGAGTCGCCAGAAATCCTATGCGGACGTTCGTCGAAGGGAATTGGAATTTCAAGTTGATGATTGGGTGTTCTTGAGGGTATCTCCTATGAAAGGAGTCATGCGATTCGGGAAAAAGGGGAAGTTGAGTCCTAGGTATGTCGGGCCGTATCGGATCGCTCAGAGGGTAGGGCGGGTGGCTTATAAGCTGGAATTACCTCCCAAAATGTCATTAGTGCACCCGGTGTTCCATGTATCCATGTTGAAGAAAGTTATTGGAGATCCATCCACCATTGTGCCAGTCGAGACCATCGAGGTTAATGAAGAGTTGTCGTATGAAGAAGTTCCGGTTGCTATCCTTGATAGGCAAGTTCGTAAGATGAGAAACAAGGAAGTTGCTTCAGTCAAAGTGTTATGGTGAAGTCAACGAGTTGAGGAAGCCACGTGGGAAGCGGAAAAGGAAATGAAGGAAAAATATCCCCATCTGTTTCAGCAAGTCTAGTAGTAATCGTGCGAACTCTAATCCCTAAACAAATTGATATGGTGTCCAAATTGGTGAAAAGAAACCCCATTTTTTCTTCCTAACTGATTTACTATTGAAATCCCTCTAGTGGTGTAACAATTATACGTGTTGTGATTATTTAAGTCATGTGAACCTCTTTTTGGTAAATGAAAGTTTTATAAAGACTCATGTGATAAGTAAGCAACTAATTATAGTGTAGATTGATAATGATTTATTTATATGCATGTAGTATATCAAAGCAGTTAAATTATGTGGGACTCATTGAAGTGACTAATTTATGTGCAAAATGTAGCAAGTGATTGAATATGTGCAATTGTCGAGGTAATGAATTGTATACCAGCTGTAGGGATAGTTGTAATTGTGTAATGGTGCTTGGAATTGTATTTCGGGGGCTCTCTGACAGGTAGATATGTCTAAATTACAAAGGAAACTCTAGCAAAATTTTTCAAAAATATGGGAGTTAGTGAAAATTGGGAGTCTGCATATCATGTTTTCAAAAACCAACTGATTTTCAAGATCCTCATTCGAGGACGAATGATTTTAAGTGGGGGAGGATGTAAGGCCCCGTAAAAATTTGTGCTCAAAACCTAGTAGCTCATAGTGTCATGTTCCGAATATGTGTTAGGAATGTGTAACGCCGCGGTTCAGACCCTTTTGTACTGATCTAAGTATTTAAAAATCAAAGAATCATGTTTTCCAGAAATGTGCTATTTTGCGGTCAAGAATGCGATCGCAAATCAAGTATGCGGACCGCATTTCTGCCGCATAATGAGTCAGTGGTTTGGTTAAAATTAAGGTCAAAATGCGGTCCATTATGCGACCGCATAACTAATATGCGAACCGCATTTCCATCGCAAAGTGAGTCAATGTGTCCGTCAAATTTGAGGTCAAAAATGCGGTGTATTATGCGACCGCAAACCGTGTATGCGGACCACATTTTTGCCGCTTACCCAAACAGTTGAATCAGGTTTTTGGAACACTTTTTGCGGTCCATTCTGCGGACCGCATTTCGTTTCCGCGATCGCAAAGTGCGACCGCAAACCTGACTCGGGCTCCTAATTTTCTAAATTTTAAACCCGACCTCCTTTTTAATAAAACACCCCAACCCCTCATTTTAACCACTTTTCTGAACAAAAATAAGAGAGAGGGAGGAGGGGTTCTTGAGATAGAGTTCATCTTCTTCAAATTGATTCTTCAAAACTAACCGGGCCAGGAAATTTCAAAGTGAGTGTCTTCATCCCCATTCTTGCAGGTAAAATCCCTAATCCATTTTCATTAATTTTCAGGTTTAATTAGGGGGGGAAGTCTCATGCATTGATTCTTGATATTAGAAGTTGAAACATTCATGCATGCCTTTTGAAAACCTAAAATCAGGTAAGAGGGATTGGGTAGGAGTAAATGATTATACAAAGGAGGGTTGATAATCTAAATGTGTTCGGGTAGTGATTGGGAACTTTGATTCTAAGAAATATGTGTTAATTTGTGCACTAGATTGACGTTGCTAGGCTTTTTGGTGAAGTTGGAAGTAGAAATTAAAAAGGAATTCGGCTCCAGATATGTATGGCTAACTTCGACCTTTGTAAAATCAGCTTGTTTGGTGTTTGAGTGTTTGGTATGTGATCTCTACGTGGGTTGTCTGTGAAATTCTCGTGATTGGTATGGTTGAGTGGTCGTGGTTATGTCTCTTGATATAATGATGTAAGTAATTGGCAATGAACCAAGTGTATGATTGTGAATGTGCTATGTGGTAAGAATTGTGAAACAAATGATGGAAGGAAATGGTAATAGATGCAATTGGAACAGTTATGGTAATAACATATATGGCTTGTCGGGGGAAATTCTTGTTGTAACATAAAAAGCATATGAGATGTGGAATATGATGGAAATGGTATTGATGTCTATGGAAGTTCTTGTAAATTGTTGTTGTTGCTCTTTGAGAATTGTTGTTGTTGCTCTTTGAGAATTGTTGTTGTTATTCCTTGAGAATTGTTATTGTTCTTTGTGAATTGTATTTGTTGTGGTATTGTTTGTGAATTGTGATTGTTCGGTGGGATCGGGTTGCACGCCGCAACACAAAGTAATAAGGTGTGGGTTGTGGTGATAAGGGTGGCCGAGGTAATAAGCGTGGCCGAGGTAATAAGGGTGGAAAGTGACCGATATCACTATTGAAATGAAAATATGAGAAAAAGTGTGAAATCATTGATGCGAAAATGTTGATGGGGAAAAGTAGAGATTGTCAACTTGTTTGCCTTGATTGTTTCCTTTCATGCGTATTTAATTGTTGATTCCTTTACCATTTGTCACTTGTGTATGGTTTGAGGTTACTCAGGGCAAAGTTTGTTTATACATACCAATACAATTCAAATGTACTGACGTCCCTTTTGCCGGGGGCGCTACATTCGTGTTATGATTGTAGGTGGATCCGTAGCAGGTGCTCCAGCCCACCGACCGTAGCTCCCCTTCATCTTCCGTCAGCTGTATTGGTGAGCCCCTTTCCTCTCGGGGCTATGCGTGGCTCATGCCGCTGTTATTCCGGAGTCTTATTTTGGTTTTTGTGTAAGGTATAGCCGGAGCCTTGTTACCGGCAAGTACTGTATTATCCTGTTGTATCTTTAGAGGCTCCGTAGACAGTAAATGTGGGTTATGAACTGATGTAAATCCATATTTTCTATGCCGGGCGGCGAAAGTGGTAAACCTCATTAATTAACCATGTATGTTTTGTAAAAAGGTGTTTTAATTATAAATGGCTAACTCCTTGATTAATGAGCAATGAAAATACGGGGTAACACGTGGGATAGGAAAGGCACCCAGGTCCTCTTGACTGGGGCTACTCGGTTGGGCGCCGGTCATGTCCCTCGGTTTGGGGCGTGACAATTAAGTAATATCCCGTTACCCAGTAATTAACCAATTACCCGCAAAATTAAGAATTGTCTAAATTTACTTAAAAACGACTCACTTTTAATACACTTTGTACACCTTACTATTATGGCCATGTAGTACCTTGCATGGAACTAGTCCATAAATACCAAGTATTTTAGCTCGGGCCGTATTTTATCCCAGTATTCCAAATTTCGACGAAATTCATTCATTTCATTTATTTTTTTTTCCTGATTTGCTTACCCTCTTACCTTCACGAATTTACTCATTACATGTTTGAAATTGCATAATATTTGTAACCTCAAAATAATCTCATTCCTGAGCTTGCGTTGATAAACTTACGACGAAACTTTAATGTTTGAAAAAGCGAGATGTAACATCTCATGTCCGAGATTTCATCAACTTATTTCTGGCGTACTTCCACGTACGAAAGCATGGGGTGAAACATCATTCCCCCATTTCGAACATTCATCCTCGAATGTTGACTGATGCACTTATCATTTTCATGACTTATGCCTTTCGAATACTTTAGTACTCTCCTTGCCATCTAGGAAACTGTTCTGTGGGTAATTCCAAAGGCCAGGGTATTCCCCCTTTTTGTGCTTTTTCTCACACCACGACTTATGGTCGGAATCCTTCCAATCTCGTAACTGTTGTTACCTTCTATATTGCAGCCTGTACGACTTTGACCTTGTAAGTGCGCCTACGCGACTCTTCTCCACTTTTTCCTCCAGCTTTTGGCCAATCACTGGGCCTCAATTTGTAAATATATACAGATCTTGACAAGGTGTTTCCCTGGGCGTCTATAGATATACTTGAAGTTCTTTGCTCGGTTGTACTTACGAATATTGCTATATCTTATTTGATAGACCTGCTTATCCATTCGTATGACTTTACTGCATATCCGTAGGTCATACTATACCACAATTTTTACTTCGATTTATCGTTACTGAGGTCAGCAACCAACTCTAGGTTACTTTCGTTGCTTATCCTTAAGACTGATGATGGTCTAATCTCATCTCACACTGTTGAACTTTTGTCCCTTTATTGTTGATTCACCTTAATGTTGATTCATCATCTACCTCTAATAACTTGATCTTTTATGTAACACCGCCGCTAGGGCTTGCGTCTCATCGGGGACATCTGGAGTAATTAGATTGATCCACCTAGGGATGATATTATACTTCCATATCCGTACTTTATAGCATTCCAATGTGACTCACCTTATATGGGTAGTTTAGTCCCTTACAATTCATGAAATCCTCTTCACGTCATTACTCAATCGATGGCCCAAACGTCTTCCTTTATCTATCGGAATCACACGCTCATTCTACTACCACGGCAACATTCCATCTCTTCTAAATTCTACTAGTATTAGACTCCTTTGAGTTCGTTCAGGCTATACTCTTTCTATAACTTAGAGGAACCATCAGCTCCCTTGTTTTCCCGGGGTTAAGTCCATAGACTTATACATTTGTTGCTACCTCCTCACTCACCCTTTCTTATCTTTACTTCTGTATCCCTAAAACCTGTCGCTTTACCATACTTTAGCTTGCAACTGATTTCTTTATGCTTTTCTGGGACATCAAGCGAGACATCGCATCGTCTCTAACTCTTCTTTTACTCTCTAATTAGACCTTTTGGTACTTAGAAACCATAGGCCGGAAGGTATTCCACTGAAGATGCTGCTACCATTCCTGGATACTGAATCCCGCGCTTCTAGCCTTTTATCTGATGTATGGACCACCCACATCCTTCTACACTTGAGTATTTCGTACATTGTCCACATTTACCTTACTTATTTTAAAATGTCACCTCACATTCTTCTATCTCTTTCATAACCTCCCTCCCACATAGATATAAATCACATCCACCATTTGAAGTTATATTATAGTACTTGCACCTCTCGTGCCTATACAATCCGGTGGGAGCTCCATACTGAATTCTTATGAGGCTGGTATTTTCCTTTATCGTAGAGCCGTTACAGAATATGGTTGTTGTACTATCTCTCTTGCACCGCTAATATTAAGAGTGATTCATCTATGTCCTCAATCATGATTCCTATAACTTCTGGGTCCAATAATCGGTTTCCTGATTTTCTTCGTTGATGTAACTCTTTAGTTTCCTCCTTCTTCTGATCGGCCTTTATGTAGGCCTAAGTTATCTCCCGATATGCGGTTCATGGTATTAGTTATTCTGTTTAGCCTTTCATGGATGCTGAGGAATATTCATGAAACAATCCTTTAACAATTCAATCCTTCGTCTATGACCCGAGCTCAATTCTTTCTTTTAACGTATACCAGAATCTTCTACGGCTGTATATGCTGCATGTATAAAACTCCAAACTTTTAAGTGCGCTCATAACGTAACTAACCCTAGATAATTAATCGAATAACTCTTTTTTGTTCCATCTCAGCTTTCTTCAAACGTAAGGAATTACTTTTCCTGGTCCTTCTGCCCCCTTTATGCGTGCATACTTAGCTTATCTTAGTGCCTACACATATCGGAATTCCATGCAACTCATATGACCTTGAATATCACTGTTGATTTTACTTCTCGTTCATTAGCCACGGTAGGTGCCATTTTCCTTTGGAGTGCTTACAATATTGTGTGAGACTGTTGTTACATGACCATTTCCTCTTTAGATCTTGGTGCTTGGGTTGAAGCCTTTTTCCTTATTTCCTCAGCTAGCCTTTCGTTGTAGTACTTAGAGAGAACCCTTGACTCTTGTAAAGTTGTGAGCTTATTACGGACCTTTTGATGTCCTTCCTTGCCTATAATTATCCGTAGTTGCTTACCTCTACGCCCTTGTGCCGGTACGATTGCTGCTGAACTGATATTTTGACTGTCTTCCCAGTGACACTCTCTTTTATCCCTGCAACATTGATACGATACCTTTAACTATCCTGACTCTTATTTGAATATATCTCAAGTATTATATTGACATTACTGCGAGACTGAACTCTCCATGTTGGGATTTACTATATTTATCTTGCATGATTTGCTGATTTGTCTGTAACCTCTTGTATAGTCATGACTAGGCTCTACCTAAATCAACTACTAACTACTCGTTGTCCCATTCTCATATCCATATTCCGCGTAATCTTTCTTGGGTTATTTACTTTGTCTTAACTTACCTCACGTACTTGCTCCTTATCTGTCAATAACATCCCGGCAGGAACCCTTACTTTTTTTTCTTGACATCGTGCTTACATAATATTTTGGAATCATAGCATATCTGTAATATTTGAATAAGTGCAATCTCATCCCCCTTTTTTTAATCGCGTTCTTCCTTTATCATTCCATGATTACTAGAACCACTTAATTCCGGCTTCATGGCACATCACTCCATATTCCCTTTTTTAGAGAAGTACTAATATTATGGCGTCTTTCACATCATCAATGACCCTTACTCGCCGGTAATCCTTCTATACCAAGGATAACTGTATGCGGCAAAATCGGAGTGTCCAAATTTCAGTCATTACGACACCTTGTAAGCACGTCTCGAAGGCTCGAGACTACGGCCCAGTTTTCTCCCTCGAGGGTCATCGATGCTCGACCTCGGGGCAGTACAGACCAACGGTTACGATGAAAGTGGGGAGTTCACAAGACACGTGACTAGGGCTGGAAAAGTCTAGTAGACTAGTCCAAAAACGAATCAAGGCATTAACTAGCTTTACCATCTCCATATCTTTGTAATCAATGCATTTTGTACTATGTTGGGATTCCCCCTCATATATAAAGGGGACCCTTGTCATTTTGTAAACATTTGTTGCTCAATACTAAATACACAAGAACATTCACTCTGCTCTCTAACACATTCTCTTGAGTTCATTACTTCATTTATTGCTTACATTCATTGTGTTTTATTTATTGTTCATCATTTATTGCTTATTATTGGCCATAAAGAGTCGTCATTGATTTTATCCTAACTGTTAATCGCCCATCGATTACCCCTTAAAGCTCACAGCCAAGCTTCAAACTCGACCCCGAGGTCCTCGCATAAGCAAGCTTGAGGCCCCGACTATTAATCATTCAGTTTGGTTATCACCTTGTTCTCCAACTCCTATCTCATTTCTAAGTCTTTCGCATAGCAACAACGTCTTAACAACTAACATAAAAATAGATCACGTATTTTTAGAATCCCATAATCAAATTTAATTGTTATTACCATTTTCACGATAAATAGTTTGGCGCCCACCGTGGGGCTAAAAATAATACCGATTATTTTCTTGCTAGTTTAACCACGTAACGCAAGTTATCTTTCACACTTTTTCTTGTCCAAGATCTTTGATTTCAGGTCAAAAGGTCTAACTCAGTAAACGCACGTGAAAACATCAACATTGAAGACCACGGAGAAAATGGTGTTGACGTCCCAAGTGTTGGTGTACTACCACGAAACCATGAGAATGCACGGGAATCGATTCCCGTGGACGCAGTTTCACGCGACGTTCAACACGTCGAAATAAGCTCCCACACCAACAGGAGCATACACCAAGACAACCAACAAGAAGCCTAGAAAACCCCAGCTAGTGAAGATCGGGAGGTTAGCCTTCACGTTACTTTTGAAATGTTGCAGGCACAACAGCTGGCTATTGCTTAGCTGCAAAGTCACCAAAAAACTCCTAGCACGGTAACACCGGGGACGGCTCCCCTAGCCAAGAAGGTACCAGAGAGATCAAGCAACAATGGGTCGGCAACCAACCCCGCCATCGTAAAGATGCTCGAGGACCTCATGAGGAGGATCGAATCGGGTGAGAAGAAGATAGAGGCAAACTAAAAACTGGTCGAGACCTATAATTCTAGGGTTGACCAGATTCTGGGAGAACCCTCGATCCTGAAAGGTGTGGATTCAAAGAAGTTTGTGCAAAAGCTGTTCCCACAGGAAGCGGCTCCGAAACCCATTCCGAAGAAGTTCAGAATGCCAAGCCTTCTGAAGTGCAACAGAACCTCGGACCCCAAAGAGCACGTTACTTCTTACACCTATGCGGTGAAAGGCAACGACCTGAGGGACGATGAGATCGGGTCCGTCCTGCTGAAGAAGTTCGGGGAAACGCTATCTAAAGGGGCAATGATGTGGGATCACAACCTGGCCCCAAACTCGATAGATTCATTTGCCATGCTGGAGGATTCTTTCATTATGGCACATGCTGGTGCCATCAAAGTAGCAACAAGGAAATCCGACGTCTTCAAAATTAAGCAGAGGGAGAATGAGATGGTGCGAGAGTTCGTATCTCACTTTCAAATGGAAAGGAATGAACTACCACCAGTCTCCGACGACTGGACAGTGCAGGCCTTCATTCAAGGTCTGAATGAATGAAGCTCGGTGGCTTCGAAGCAGCTAAAACAACATCTGGTTTAATATCCCGTCGTGACCTGGTCGAACGTTCACAACTGATACCAGTCAATAATCAGGGTCGAGGATGACCAACTAGGATCCCCCTCGGGCTCGGTATACCCAAGCAGGCTTCTGACGAAGGAGCCAAAGCTAAATAAAGAAAGTTATCAGCCATACATCGAAGACAAGAGAAACGCCCCGAGGCGCAACATACCCCTCAACGATCGACCAAGGACAGAATCCTCGGGGACTCGTCAACAGAGCCATATTTGATGGGTACACAGGGCCAACAGAGGCACCTCGCTTGTCAGAATACAACTTCAACATAGACGTATCAGATATCGTGTTCGCCATCAGTAAAATTAGAGACGCCAGGTGGCCCAGGCATGTACAATCAGATCCTTCGCAAAGGAATCATAACTTAATATGTGAATTTCACAACACGCACGGCCACAGGATCGAGGATTTCCACCAGCTCTGAGAAGAAGTAGCCAGACTACTCAATAAAGGTCACCTCCGAGAATTCCTAAGCGACTGGGCCAAAAATCAGTTCCGGGAAAGAGAGGCGGCCAAGAAGAATGAAACGAATGAGCCACAACATGTCATCCACATGATCTTTGGAGGCATCGATGCCCCACGGGAGCCCATGATGAGAAGAACAAAAATATCCATCACCAGAGAAAAACAAACTCGGGGCTACATACCCGAGGATGCCCTCACATTCAGTGACGAGGAAATTGAGACCTTGTCTCAACCTTACAACGATGCACTAGTAATCTCTTTCCTTGTAAATACATTTCAAATAAACGTGTACTTGTGGATCCAGGTAGCTCGGCCAACATTATCAGGTCGAGGGCGGTAGAGCAGCTCTGACTGCTTGACCGAATCATACCCGCCTCTCGAGTCCTTAAGGGATTCAACATGGCGAGCGAAACAATAAAAGGAGAAATCACCCTCCCAGTCAATGTGGCCGGCACAAGACAAAATGCCAAATTCCATGTCATCGAGGGAGACATGAGGTACAACGCCTTGCTCGGAAGGCCATGGATGCACTACATGAGAGCAGTGCCATCCACCTTCCATCAAATGATGAAATTCCCGACTAAAGATGGGATTAAAACCGTCTACGGGGAACAACATGCGGCGAGAGAAATGTTCGCGGTGCACGATGTAGCCCCGACACCGGCACCTCCACCTTCAAAGGAGCCGAAGGATAAGTAAATAGTAAAATAGTGATAACAAGCTACATTCTCGGCTACTCTCTACTAAGCAAAGCAGGGGACCGTACCGCGTCCTCATCAATAGCAACTGAAACACATCAGGGCTCGAAATATCACCGGCACATTCTACACTAAGGTATGACCGTCTCCTTTCTCTTTCGATTACATTCTACACTGACCCAAGTGCAGGTACCCAATCAAAACGGCCAAAGCACTCTCCAACTCGAAGGCCTTAGGTTTCAAAAGCATAGGTTGCGCTCCTTTCCTTCGACTCGGTTTTTATCCCAAAAAGGGTTTTATCAGCAAGGTTTTTAACGAGGCAACACCCATATGCTACCTAAGGAAGACGCAACAATTATTTAACGCTTCTTTTGCACTCAACCTCGAATACTGGGGCTCACCCCCCCCCCCCCCC
>NW_017670577.1:0-84381 GCF_001879085.1 Nicotiana attenuata | reverse complement strand
CCAGAAGGTCACCAACTTGGAGAAGCCTAGACACGCTAAGTGGGGTTTCGATAGGAAAATAATGTACTGGGCCAAACGGTCAAACAAACCGTGTCCGCATAAGAACAACCCTAACAGAAAAGACATGTATACTTGTACCAAGTAATCGAAGAATACTTTTATTCAAAGAATTTCACGCTTCAAAAGAAACTCGGTATTTTTGCAAAAACAACTCCTCTGTCGAAGGCTTCTTGAACACTCGGGTACTAGCGTCAATAACTCAAAACAACGCGACCCTGGGGTCGGGGCTCCTAACTCGTAAGCCCTCAATGAGGCGACATAAAGATCACAAAATAGCTCCAAAACCAAAAACTGTCCCGAACACTTGGGGACTAACGTCAAAACTCAAGGCCACATGACATCTTCCAAAATCGCAAGCCCTCAATGAGGCAATACTAAGTTCATAAGTAATGTCTCCCAAGCAGAGAAACCCACGACGACTCGGGGAAAACCATCAATTGCTATCTCCATGGACTTATCGAAACCCGATGCCATAAGACAGCATGTGGGCAACCTCGGTCTCGTAAGACCTATATAAGGCAACATCAATATCTATAAGGCCTCAAGAAAGGCATGAACCACACTTGTACCAAGTGACAATATCTGTAAGACCTCGAGCAAGGCATGAACCATACTTGTACCAAGTATCCAAAACTGTAAGACCTCAAAGTCATGTAAGACTTGTAAGACCTTACTAAAGGCATAAACCCGATCTCAAAGTTAAGGCTATATATCAAACTTGTAAGACCCCTAAAAGGCATACCCTCAATATAGACGCTGAAACTACTTCACTCGAGACTAAAAATGGCTCAGGCCAAACAAAAATGACTACGGTCACAAGGCTGTACCAGCCAAAACTAACGCGACTCCGGGACGCCCGACCGTCGCTACAAAATTACAGGCCTTCAATTACTTTGATTCTACTTCGAAAAGAACCGGTTAAACAGGCTACCCTCTACATAGGCAAAAGAGCTTCGACCATGACAACTCCTAAAAACCGACTTCGAGATACTCAGCTTCTGAGTCAAACCTCCCGAGGTGCTGGATCATTGCCATATTACGACTCGCAATTGAGGTTTTTTATTACCGTCGAAGAATCAGGAAAACACTATTTCAAAAAATCCTTATCGAGGGAAAAATAAAGCCTACATAAATGGTCACATCGATCCAAAGCGTAAGAGCCATTGTCGCCAACTTACACAAACGGTCGCACCGACCCAAAGCGTAAAAGCCATTGTTGCCAGCTCACACAAACGGTCGCACCGACCCAAAGCGTAAGAGCCATTGTCGCTAGCTTGAAATTCAAAACTTGAGGGTCGAATGAGCTCAAGTCAAAACCCCATGCGAGACTGTACCTAAAATTGTTAACTAAATCTGCCTAATAGAAAAAGCGTAAGAGCCGTTATCGCCGGCTTATACTGAAAGGTCGCATCGACCAAGCGCGTAAGAGTCTACGGGCCAGCATAATGAGCCCCAGGGCCATACCACGAATCTAAGGATTCCTCTCAACTCAAAGACCAGTTCACCTGGCTAAAATCAAGGCAAAAAGAAATGCATGAGAAACAAAACCGCGAGGTTCTCTTTTTAAATACATGTGAAAAAATACAAGCTCTATTTACAACATACTTTGAAAATACTATGTACAGAAGCAGAAAAGGAAATCTACGTCCCCCGTGTGGACTATGGTCGGTCGGCCTCATCTTCGCTATCCTTGGCGTCGGACAGAAGTAACCAAGCACCACGCTCGTCCGCCCTCGCCCGCTTCACCTCTCCCGAGAGGTCAAAGCCCCTAGCATGGATCTCTTCGAGGGTTTCCCTTCGAGATTTACACCGAGCATATTCCTTTCTCCTGTCCTCGCGGTCGAGAACCCTTTTCAGCTCAGCTCAAGCATCGACAGCGTCCTTCAAATACACCGCCACTTTCTGGTCCGGGAGTCCACAACCTCGGCCTTTATCTTCAAAATCTCAAACTCGAGCTTCATAATCAGATCTGTTCGAACCAAGCTATTATCACGAGCTAAGTGAAGTTGAACCTCAAAGGCAGAGGCTTTGCCCAGAGCACCCTTCTCCGCCGAAGCCTGAGCTTCCGCCTGAGCCTTTAACTCATCATACTCGCGCTTGGCTCAGCCAACTTTGTTTCGAAGGTGCTCCAGGTCCTTCGTCGTTTTCTGCAACTAAAATAAACGAAACATTAGTCTCAGGAGCTAGAAGAAAGAAAACACACTCGCTCGGAACAAAAACTACCTGCTCCTTCAAATAGCTCTCATAATTCAAGCTCCGACTCGCCTCATACCGTAAGCGTGCCAGCTCGACTTCCCTTTCATCGCAAAGGACCCTATGGGATTTCTCCTCATCAAGAGCTATCCGCAGCCTGTCCTCACGGAGAAGCAGCTAGGGCTTGAGCTTGTCAACATCCTGCAAAGGAAAACTCAATAAGGAAGGGAAGGCACGAAACTCGAAATGCCTGCGCCAAAAATCACCACAGAGTGAAGCCGCTAGGCTTCTTCGAAGGTCGAGCGCACATCTGCTAGCCTGGCTCCCTCAGCTTCGAAAGAGTTTACCCCGGTCGGGGCACGGTCGCTCGGTGCATATGATCCCGGGTTTCGAGTAACCCTCGAAGTGCCTCCGACGAAAAAAGAGGACGACAGTGAAGGAGAAACCGCCTTTCCAAAGCCAGAAATCTCGAGCGTGGCAGGCTCAGTCAATATATCCACTCCGGGCCCCCGGTCCAGGTTCGCCTTGCTTTGAGCATTGTCGCCCTGCAAAGGTATCTCTTGCTTATTGTTATCATTCTTTAACCTAGAAGCTAGCAACTGTTCTCCCTCTCAAAAGGGGCACGACCTCGCCTCAGAAGGCTCTCCGATGCCTGCAATGACAGGGTTAGTACGCAGAACGAGAAAGTGTTTTTCCAACTGAAAAAAGGGAAGGGAACAAATCGCACAACACATACCATGATGTTTTGCCTCCCATCTGCCCCTAGACAAAACTCACCACTTACGCTCATCGCAGGTCGAGTGGGCCGCAACCTCCCGAGCCCAATTTGGCAGATCAGGGACCTCGCACAACATCCATGATATTGCTGCAGAAGAGGGAAAGAAGGCACATTTACGTAACACTCTTTCGCTAGAATTAAAAAACTACGAAGGCACGAGTGTACAACGTACGTGTATAATTCCATTCCTTAGGGACTGGCATAAACTCCACATGGATAATATCAACAGTCTGTACTCTGACGAATCGACTCATCCACGCCCGATCTCTGTCTCCTTCATCATCAAGAAAGAAAGGCGTGGCCAAGCGGCATCGTAAGGTTAACAGACCTCGATGGTGAAAAGGTCGGTACACCCTGATAAGATGATAGAGAGTGAATTCAAGCCCTACCTTCTCCACAAAAAACCTTATCATCAGTACTATCCGCCAAAATGACAGATGAATCTGTGCCAAGGTGACCCGGTATTTCAGACAGAAATCAAGCACAACCCTATCAGGGGGGCTAGCGTGAAGGGGTACGTATACACATTCAAAAACCCCTCAGCGTGATCCATAATGCTTTCTCCCGGGGAAATTACACAATATTACCTTCTCCCCCCATCCACAGTCTCTCCTCACTTATTCGAGATGCTCCTCTCGTATTAAAGAAATGAGCTTTGAGGCGTTATCCCGAAACACTGGGAGTCTCTTTTGGTGGGAGATTCCCTCCAAAGCAAAGTGCCGAGAGGCGGAGCTCCTTTCTCCTTGCCAAGCAGATTCGGGCAAAGCATCCATGGCTATAGTAAAATGAAGGAAGGGGAAATGAAGACTTGGGCAAAAGCTTTGAGTTAAAGGAAAATTGGCGCAAGAAAGGAGAACTCTATGAAAGAGGATAACTACTCAGAATATCAGAATCTCCAAAAGGGCGAAGACAACCCTATATATGGAAAAAGCGGCGACCACCAGCCTGCCTTAAAGGCCGACTAAAAATGTTGGCTAAAGGTTTTATCGCTTTGGAAAGATACACCGGCAGAGTCGCCTCGGCCATTTCGTAACCATATCCTACACTCAACATCGCCATACCACGCTTCAAGCTCGAAAAACCCGCATCAACAGAGTGTCGAGGTGGTACCTGACCTCGAGGACCTCCATCAAAAAGATGTTAGCCTCCAGGAAGCCATTGGCATCATTGCAAGTCTCGAGGTGGGACCCGACCTCGAGGACCTCCATCAAAAAGAAGTTAGCCTCCATGAATCCATTGGCATCATTGCAAGTCCCGAGGTGGTACCTGACCTCGAGGGCCTCCATAAAAAGAAGTTAGGCTCCAGGAAGCCATTGGCATCATTGAAAGTTCCGAGGTGGTACCCGACCTCGAGGACCTCCATAAAAAAGAAGTTAGGCTCCAGGAAGCCATGGGCATCATTGCAAGTCCCGAGGTGGTACCCGATATCGAGGACCTCCATAGAAAATAAGACAGGCTCCAAGTAAATCATTAATATCACTACAAGTCCCGAGATGGTACCCGATCTCGAGGACCTCCACCAAAAGGGGAGCATAACCTACAAGCACAATCAATACTCTCTGAAAAAGGTAACAGACGGCGCCATCAATGTCCTTGAGAGACGTATTGGCAGGTGCAATCAATGCACTTTTGAAAAATGGACTGACGACGATATTATGGCTCTGAGGAATAAAAGCCAATAGTGCAGTGGATAACTCTTGAAAAGTTGACCGATGGGATGTCTCGGTTGTTGATACCCAATTTTTCCCAAAAATATTTTTTAAATTGCATATATACCTTCAAAATCATGCAGCAATAGCAATTGGTATTTTTTCATAATTTTTCTATATTTTATTAATTTACCCAGCATTTTATTTCCAATAGATAATTACAGAATTTCATCACAAGCGATTTCAAAAGCATTTCTTGAAACCAAATTATTTCATAATCAGCCAAATTTGCATCGTTTGGCTACAAGTGCAATAACTTTTGAATTATAGCCCAAGCATATGACTTTATATTATTTTTTGACCAGAAATTAATCATTTGTATTTTGAAATATTAAATAATTATTTTTAATTATTTTCTGTGCATGAAATTCATTTTATATAATTATTGGGTATTTAACAAATAGCCTAATTTCATTTCAATTCTAGCCTAAATTAAACCAGACCCAAACCTGATAAAAATCAGCCCAATACCCCTAAGGCCCAATCCACTATCCTACCCGACCCAATCCCTGTTTAATCTGGTCCGTTGATCAATTTTGATAAATTTAATCAGATCCGTCCTTACTTTAATTAACCTAATAGACTACCCCCCCCCAAACCCTCATTTCCCTCTCATTCTCTCCGCCGTTACATCTCTCATTCTCCCAAGCTCTCTCTGCTAAAACCTAAGCTTCTACTTGCCGGTCGTTGGCTCACCGGTATCAATGGTGGTTCAACCACCACCCCTAGCCTCTATGGCTCTCCCCCATGCCGGATTATTGCTACCCTAAGGCTCTCAAAGGACCAATGGCCGTTCGACTCACACCTAGGGTCTGTGCTCACCGTTCTCGGGCTACCCTTGGCCCGTCTGAGTAAGATTTTTCTATTTTCCGGTTAGATCCATGGCTTCTAAGCTGGAATCTCTCCATCTCTGGGGTATCTCTCTCTGAAACCCTAACTCATCTCTTGACTCTTCAGATCTTCCATAGATCTGAGTGTATTTTGAGTTAATTTCGCTGTTTTCTTAAGAATCTCTCCAGTTTTTCAAAAGAGTTTTTTCATCTTCAAACTAGGGTTTCTTAACCCCTTTTCAAAATGACTTTTCATCTGATTTTCAGCATTATTCTATGATTTTTACTATGTTTACACGATTTATTTAAGTTTTTTTCCTTTTTTCTAATTCATTATGTTGAAAATCCTAAATTTCCTAGTTCTAATCCTAGGTTTCTGAGTTTGTTTGTGACAAATATGTTCAACTAATCTGTATGTTTCTCATGAACATTCTGTGATTTTTACCCTATGTTTGCTTGTCAGGTTTTTTTATGACTTCGACTATTCCTGCCTATTATGTGTTTACTCCCAGAAAATTTGTGGTTATTCCGTCTCATCAGTACCATCTCTTACTTTGAATCCCGAATTTATGTTATTCTTTACCCTATTCTTGTATGTGTTATGTTTGCTTCGTTCAGTTGCGATACTTTCCTTTGGTCACTGTTACCTTCTAAGGGAATCCCTGATTCCCTGCGATTGGTATACTCTGTTCCCTACTGATTTCAACCTCTAAATATTTTGTTGGCTTATTTTGTGGTTGATTATGCTGTCAAATTGATTCTTAGACATTTTCCTTAATTAGAATTTGTCGAACTTAGCCTCAATTACATGCTTTGTAATATGCTTATTTCCTTATGTGTTTATGATCAGTATTACATGATTTCATTCCTTATTTTACCACTGCTTGTTACCGTTTGAATTTTAAACTCCTTAATTAAAGGAAGTACCTATACTTATTTGATACTAATTGATACCTAGTTCCATATTTATTGCTAAACTTGATTCTTGCCTTAGTTTCTACCTGTTTTCAAACTATAAGTACCCTGCTTTTCATTAACACAACACACGAACACATTGGTTCAAAAACTCTCTCTCACACAAAAAAAACACCCTTCTGCTCTCTTTTCTCCGGTTACTTGCTGTTGTTCTAAGTCAGCCGGCTGCATGCCAAGGCTGATTACTCTACACTCTTGCTCCTCACTTTGTGTTTACTATCTTCTTTACTGATATGTTCTGATTTCAATTCAAGTTTCAAAAATAATATGTTTCTTTTACTGCTTCAGTTCATCCTGTTTCTAGTATGTTTTCACTTATGGTTTTGTTGTTCAACTTGTAACAATATGTTTACTTCATCATTTTATCAGCATGCTTATGAAAGTGTCCCCTCCCTTAGACTCATCATGTTTATGAAATGTTATCCCCCTCCTAGTATACCCCAATGTGGCATTTCCTTACTTATGCTTCTCTGATTTCTGGCACGAACCTCTCTGTGCAAAGTAGTTGGCTATCCTTAAGTTACATGATTCCATGTTAATTCTAAAGTTCCCTAACCCTTTAGCATATTGTTGATTCTATACTTAAGTGCTCCTGAAACTATGTGTTTACCTATGTGACCTATGTGTCCCCAAATCCCACTACCCCTGTTTGTGGTTGCTGAACCTGCCTTTGCCTTATATTTTCCTGGTTATATATGAACCTGTTTTGGGTGTTGTGTTTGGACTGTTGCTTGTTACTCTACTCTCTTTTAAAAAATGTCCTATTGAATAACTCCCCCTGTTGTTTTACAAAACTATTTCAAACAAGTCTCTTTTCAAACTATTTTCCTGCTTAAATCTTTTTTAAACTATGTCGAGCACTGTCACTCTACTCTTAGACCACTAAGTTCTGCCCCTTTTGTGTGATCCTTGCCTTGGGACCCTTGAGCTCCCTCGGAACTTTGACACACAAAAGCTGGCCTTTCCACACTGCACTAACCCTGTCTTGGCTATGAAATCTGGGTGTGAACTCTGCCCGAGATCCCTTGAGGTCCTTAGGGAACTCTGACACACCCGGATATGAGAAAGGTTATGAAACAATCTTGGCATTTAAGGTTCTAGAAATCTGGGCCCGTTTTTAGGCTCTCTTTAGTGTAACTTCTTATTTTCTTTTTCTACTTATGTAATTAATTTCAATATTGGTCTGTAATAATTTGTTGTAAACAAATATTGGGGTTGGCTAGTGAAAAGCGGAGGGTTATTATATATGATATCAACATTAATGGGTAGAAACCATGCCTTAGGTTTACATTTCCTATATGCGCATTAGAATCCATGTACAAGACCAACACATTCAAAGCATGTCATGCATTAGATATCATGTTCTTAGGTTTACTGTTTCAGCATCTCATTTGACATTATTTTATCACTTAGAAATCCAGCTTTAGGCTAAATAACAACATTAACATAAAACTGTTGCTCCGGCACATCCTGAAATCATGTTGTAACATTCTGGGCATTTAGAAATCATTCTTTAGGAATTCTGCATATCCTGAAATCATTTTGCATTTTTATATGTGCATGTTAGATACCCAGTTTTAGGATCTCGTTCACACTCGCTCAGTCACACCTAGTTAAACTACTGATGCATGAAAAAGACATAAAATAGTCTCACATTTGATTATCCTATGTAAGTGAAACTGGTCATAATCCTTGTATATGTTTGCAACATTTAGAACATCATGCTTTAGGTAAAAATAACTTCTAAGCTGTTTTATTAATTCTGGTAATTGTTATGCGTTATCCTACGCCTAGTCAAGCCTTAGGTAATCAACCTCTATAAAACTGGAAACTATCCTTTGTGTTTACTGCTTAATGGTTAACAAGCTTAAAATCAGTAGGCAAGCCTGATTAGGACTTTCTCTCTGAATTATGTAATAAATCTGACTCTGCTACCATGCTTAGGATCTGAATTTAGACCTTAATTATGTACGAGTCATGTTGTTTGTGTGTACTATGTGTGGAGGTATATCTGAGCCTTTTATTTGTCTTTCATGCTCCCTTGTAATTGAAGTCCTGTATGTTAACTATATGTCGCCTTAGTATTTTACCTTTAAACTTGAGGGTCTCCCTAGAACCCCCTTTTATAGGATAGGAGTCCTAAATTCCTCCGGGAGTGATAGGAAGGGACAGGTAACAACATGCAATAGGGGTCGAGACCAACCCTCGCTTTAATTACCTTCTGGGGCGGGAAAGGGTAGATATGGATATGATGACCGGTGCGTTAATACCACGTGTAGCCCCTCTTTGAGGAGTGTCATACCGGGTTTTGCATTGATGTGATCCATATTATAAACAAACCTCAGATACCCCTTTACATTCACAAATATGCTTAGATTGTAATTCTTTTCAAAATCTATCTTTTCATTAACCGTTTTTCAAACATCCGTGTACTTAAACTTAAATCCCCTATTATTTGAGCCATACTTGTTTATTTGCTAAATTGTACAAATCCACAAAAGCTGTTTGGCCGGGAACCACACTGTGGATCCTGAGGGGTGCCTAACACCTTCCTCTTAGGATAATTTCAAGCCCTTACCCTGTCGCTAGTTACCAAACTTAGTTATCAATGAACCCTCTAGGTGCCCTAACGCACCTTAAATCGTTAGGTGGCTACTCTTCAAAATGCAAAACCCTTTCCCAAAAGGAACGAGTTGTCTCAACCAAAATTTCATAAACCCGATTTCGTGAGAAAAAGGGGGCGCGACAGCATGGCGACTCTGCTGGGGATTTTTAGGCTTTTACCCTTTCAGACCGTTTTTGTGAATTTGTACCCCTCTCTGTGCAATTATTTGTTTAATTCCTTTAAGCATTTAATTTCTTCTTCAAAAGCAAACTGACACATCTTTCTTGTTTCCTTCCTTTATAACCGTTTTAAATTATAAAACAATTTTATTTATCGCTTTCTTAACAAGCAAATACATGACAACATGATTTTAATTATTGCATAATCACGCTCAACATCATACTTCACTCGTTCCAAACAAAACACTATAGCAACGCTTGATGAGTGGTTGCGTGCTTCCTATATCATTACCCCCTAAATTCGGAAAGGCTTATTTCGGTAAAACTAGTCGATCAGCGGTGCAGTCGACGGTTCCGTGCCTTCCCCCTTGAGTTGTCCGCTCAAGGGTACCAGTCTAAAACCCCATAGAAACCCTACTCTGTTATTGTTGTTGCATGCATCATGGTCAAACCTAGCTAGACTAAAAGTGTTGTCCGCACAATAGCTTTTAAGACAACCTTGTCCAAATGTCCACTGGATTTCCCTAAACCCAAACGGACATCATCATGTTCTGTGCATTTATTTGGAGAACTAATTGCTTCATGCTAATTGTTGATGTTAAATAGTCGAGTCTGGTGGGGGTAAGGGCCTAAGCCTGTTTGCCTTGCAGAAATATGAGGCACGAAGTCCCCAGATTCGGCATGGTCACCAATATCCACCCAAGATTGCTGAGTTGGTGGGAAGATTTACATTCTAGTGACAAAATCCTTGTCAGAAAATATCTGGGTAATCTACCAACCCTCTTGGAGATCCAGCCTAACAACATGATAAAAGAGGCCGCTACCTTATTTTGGGATTGTGAAAGGGCCGTGTTTCACTTTGGGGACATCGAAATGACACCTTTGCTAGAGGAGATAGGAGGACTGGCTGGTCTAGTGTGGGAAACACCGGTTTGCTAATGCCTAAGAACCGCACAGGCAAGGGTTTCCTAAAAATGATGGGTTCGAAGAAGAATGTAGAATTGGTATGCCTAATGGAATCGTACATCCCTTTTGAGTACTTGTATGAAAGGTACGATCACAACAAATCATACCGTACCTACCATGACGATTTTGCCATCACATCCTTGGGACATATCCATCGTAGGGTATTCGTCTTCATGTTTTGCTTTCTGGGTCTGATCGTTTTTCCAATGAAAAAAGAGAGAATACATACTAGGCTGCCTATGGTAACCAAGACCCTAATGGAGGGGATCGGTGGGCAGACATTCAGCATTCTACCCATAATCATTGCAGACATATACCGAGCCTTAGAGAAATGTCAACAAGGAGTGACACACTTCGAAGGCTGCAATCTACTACATCAGCTTTGGCTCATGGAACATCTCCGAAAGGGCGAATACTGACAAGAAATTCAGCGAAGGGCCTGGGATGACCGCATCGCTTTCCACCATCCAAAGCGAATGAATTACATCCCCAACATGTTCGCTCAGCCTAACAATGCCAAAAAATGGGTCAAGCTCTTTGACAACCTGACTGAAGAACAGTTTCAGTGGATGTTCGAGTGGTTTCTGATAGAGGAGTTCATCCCCCGGTCCAGAGATGCACCTTTCTTGATACTGATTGGTCTAAGAGGAACATACCCTTACGTCCCTCTTCGAGTTATGAGACAAGCAGGTAGGAAGCAAGTCATACCCAGGGTAGACAAGATGAGCCATCTTCGAGCTAACTTCCAAAATGATGATAGTCCCCGCAAGTGTCAAGCCCAGCAAATGTGGCACTACAACATCGTAATGGAGAAGACACCATTGAGCCGGACAAATATCATGCCAGTTGTACCCCTTTCTATTCTGGTTGGCTGGAAGACAATTGGAATGGTCTGGGCAAGTCGGGGTTCGTTCAAGGCCACAGAATTATAGATGAAAAGGCCGAGGCGCAAGTCAAATGCAACCAGCTGTGCAAAAGGATCCGTGAGTGCGAGAGCAAACACCGCGAGATACACGAGTCCAACAAGAAGCTGATTGAGGAATGAAAAGACATGGATATCAGTGCCAACAAAAGGCTAGGATTCTTAGAGCGAGGCATAGTAGAACTACAGGGAAAATTTCTCAAAAGGGTTGAAGACTGTCAAAAGGTTGAAGGGACCGAATGTGGACATCTAGCCGGAGCATACCTGTTGCTGGGACTTCGCGAATTGGGGAAGCTGTTCGAAGGAAGCAAGGATGTCGAGACTGGGCAAGGTCTTTCTGGGACAAAATAGATAGGAATTTACTTTTTCACTTTATGAATGTAATAAGGCCAATGGCCATTAGTGACCTTTATCTCTTGCTTATTTAGTGTTATTTTGGGATTCGCCGATTTTTATCAATAAATGAGGCATTTAGCATTCTAAGCTCTCCAAATCGATTTGTCCCTAGGCCTACCACGGGCACAAAGAGGTTCCCAACTTAGGACACGCTTTACATTCCCGCACTATGTGTTTAAATATTGCAATACTTTTTATAATCCTCACTGCTTTGATTACCTTTTGTTTTTATTTTGTTTTCTTTCTTTTTATTCCCCTCCCCAAAGGTTAGTTCGTGCACTCTGGCATCATCATCTTATTTCACAAGATCAAGGGGCCCTCCACCCACTCCCCCTCTTAGTCCCTCTCAAGGCAAGAACAAAGGCAAGAATAAAATGGAAGATTTAAACAACATCAGGAAGGAGAACACAGCTGAACGAGTAGAGGCCACTAATGGCCAGCGTATTTGGGTTCCTAATGAGAATGTGTCACAGCTTGAACAGAAACTGTTGAATTTCCAGGAAGAGCTCGATCAAGTTCGAAATCAGGCAAACCTATCATTTTCCCTCAACGCCCTGTCGCGCCCCCTTTTTCTCGTGAAATCGGGTTTATGACATTTGGGAAGACAACTCGTTCCCTTTTGGGAATTGGGTTTTGGAATTGACGAGTCGCCACCTAATGATTTAAGTTCATTAGGACACTAAGAAGGGTTTGAGTCAAGTAACCGGAGATTGGGTAAGGGCTTGAAATTATCCTAAGGGGAAGGTGTTAGGCACCCCTCAGGATCCACTAGTGTGGTTCCCGGCCAAACTATTGTTGTGACTTAAATGCAAATAACACATAGGCAAGTAAGAGTTTTGAATAAGAGGGGATTTTCATGTAATGGTCACAAATAAACAAAGTCGGAAAGAACTAAAGAGAGTTGATTTTTCTTAGAAGAAATGGTTTTAAAAGATTTTAAAGAAACAAAGAACAAAGGGAAGGGGGTCCTAGGTTTATTAATAATATGGATCACCCCACACAACATCCAGTAATCACTCCTCAGTGAGGGGCTACACGTGATGTTATCGCGTGGTTATCATATCCACATCTACCCTTTCCCACCCCGTTAAGGTATTAAAGCGCGTAATGGTCTCGTTTACTTATTGCATGCTACTACCCGCCCCAATCCTATAAGTCCAGGAGGTACTTGGGACTACTAATCCTAAAGGGAGGAGATGTTGGGCTTATTTGTGGTTTTAAAAGGTAAAAATACTAAGGCGACAGACAAAACACATATAGCAAGTTTGGGGAAAGCATATAAACAAAGTAAAAGGCTCAAATACACCTCATTTAAGCACAGAAGCACATAATTTAGGACGTCTTGCACGTACTGTTTAAGGTCTAATTAAACTTCAAAGGTTTGAGGCAGACTGATTTATTACATAGTTTAGATACGAAGCCGGAATCAGGCCTGCCTGCTGGTTGTAGCTGATAAAATCTGATTTGGTTTATAAAATTTACCCTATGGTTTGCCTAAGTGTTGGACGAGGGTCCTATAGGCATGATATCTACTAATTTTAGAAATAATGAATTATACTGAATACGCACTGATTTAAAAAAGCTGTAGTTATTAAAGAAAGGCGAGTTTTAGCAAAAGATCATAAGTTCTGCAACTGGTAAGGCATTATTACTGTTTTTAGACTTGAGGTGATTCAGGTTTGGTTAAAGCTCCTATAGGCATGCTTTCTATGCGTTTGTTGACTTTAGAACACTTTTACAGACATAGAGATACACAGAAATCCTACAAATAAGATATCTAGGTGCTGGATTTTATATGAACATGACATCTGATTGCATTTGGTTATTAAGACCTATAAACATGCTTGCCTAGTGAGAAGTGGATATGCAAGAATCAGAAAGGACTTATAGGCATATTTTCTACATGCATGTGCATCCTATAGACATGGTATCTATATATGAGAATGCAGAAATCTTATAGACATGTTATCTGCATATGAGGATGCTGAAATTAGAAATTCCTATAGGCAAGTTATCTACATGTGGGGATGCAGAAATCCTATAGACATGCTGTCTACATATTAGAATGCTGAAATCAGAAATTCCTATAGGCAGGTTATCTACCCCTTTTTGCATGAATGGTTACCCTTCCCTTTTCACTAGCCATCCCCGAGAGTTTTATTACAAAGTTATTACAGTCCAGAAAAAAGTAAAGTAAAGAAAAATACATCAAAAATTAAAAGTACAACCAAGGAGAGCCTGATTCATACTTCCTGTCTGAAGTATGAAGTAAACCAACTCCAAGAGGTCAGATTTAAAAGCCTTTCTCTCATTTGGGGTGTGTAAGAATTCCATAAGAGTCTCACATGAACTCCGGGCAGTGCTTACACCCAAATACATTACCAGATTAAGAGATAATGTAGTCTGGAAAGGCCAGCCCTCAAGTGTCCAAGTTCAGAGGGAACTCAAGGTCCCAAGGAAAGGCTCACAAGAGGGGGCGGAACATAGGAACTAAGAGAGAGTGTAAGTGTAGAAGTGGAATTCTGAAAGGGGAAAGGATGAGAGAGGCAATTCACATTAATACACATAGGGGATAGGGCATGGGGGAATTTGCAAGAGCAAAAGAAAAGCAGGCTGATTGGCACACCCAGCAATGGGATATGCTGGCACACCCTCTAGCCTGTTTATATAGAGGTTAAGACTCCATTGGTTCAAACTTAATTCATGGGGAAGATCTCACATTGCCATGCCTTAAGTCACAACTCACAAACACATAGGGGTAATAGGGTAGGGGAGCAAGGATTCACAACAGAAACAGGCAGAAAGATGTGATCATACTTAGTTTAAATGTTGAACTCTACAGAAACAGTAAAGTAGACATGGATACAAAAGCTGTAAATAAACACATTGTGATGATGTTGAAGCTTAAATTAGGACATACCGGTTTTAGAGAAACAAATAGAGAAAATACAGTAGTCCTGTAAAAGCCACAGTGCAGACAAGAAGAGAGAGTAATATTATGTGTAAGTAAGAATTCAAAAGGATTATGAAGTGTGTAGTGAAGGATTGTTAATTGTTAGTTTGTGATAAAGGGGCGTGCCTTTTATAGTGTAAAAATCAGGCAGAAATAAGGTAAGAAAATAGTTGAAGAACTGATTGTCAATCAATTACACAAGACTCCCTTTAATTAAGGGATTCAGATTCAAACGGGTGAAAACCAATTAAGGAAAGAAATTCAATAAACACTTTGTGCACAACATGCAATTAAGGGCACATACATAAAAAGGTTATTTAAGGACGGGGTTTTGAAGTACACGGTTTGTACAATTAAGGTAAAGAAGTCAATTAACAGCCAGTACATCACAAGGTCTGAGATTTGTATGAATGAACCGAGTCAAAAAGATGGGAAAGGTTTTTAACTTTAGGGAAATCAACAAACAATGGAAAGGGAATCAATTAGACCTATTTAGAAGGGTTTCTGAATTAATCACAAGTTTGAAAACCACTTTAAAGGGAAGTTACTCATATATAAGGAGCACACGAACATGTTAAGCATGAAAGAAAATTGTCATGTCATCAATAGAAAATCCATTGTAGAAGAGTTTAGTAAAAATCCAGAATCATATGCAAACACGGATGTCCAAACTCCAAGTTGGTCTAAAAGAGTTAGGGGTTCTAAAATAAAGACCCTAGTTCAAGAAAATCACGAAGCAAAGATGAGAAGGCAAGCAATTGAATCGAAAACATGTTTTAGGGGTTTCAGAAAAGAACTGAAACTTCAAACATGCTTCTTTCAGCGACAGAACTCATGAGAAACATGATAGCAAAGTAACATGCAAACACAATAGAATGGTTCGAAGCAAACATAGTGAAAGAAACTAATTCGAAGCATAATGAGAAAAGACTGTTAAGAACAATAGGAAAGCATGCTTAAGAGGATCTTTTAGAAGAAACTTAAACAAGGTTCAGTAGAAGGAAAATAGTAAAACATTAAGAACACAGTAAAAAATATAGTAGGCGAAACATACCAGAACATGGTAAAAGAAAATACCAGAACATAGTACAAAAGCATACGAGAACACAGTAGAAGAACATACAAGAACGTGATAGAAGAAAAACATAGGAGCACAGTAGAAAAGCATACGAGACCATAATATAGGAAAACACAGTAAGAGAAGCATATAAGAAACATAGTAAAAGAGAATACAAGAACAACACAGAGGAAAATACACATGAAAGAAAAGAAAGTCAGAAAACACTTGAACATTTTCAGAAAACCCTTGATCGCAAAAGAAAGGTCTTGAAAGTAATTTTTGAAAGAAAAGTTAGGGAAATCGTTTGAAAGCTCAGGGAAAGCATAGATACACAACGGATCTAAAGAAATCGGAGAAAACCTCGAAGGGTTAGGGTTTCAGAAGAACCCTAGAGATGAGAAAGGCTTTGAAAGGTCACCGATCTTAGTCGAAGAGGTCAGAATCAGGCTTAAACAACCATGGTACGCCGGAGCAACACCGCAGATGACCGTGGAATTCCAAATCGACAGAGGTCTGGGTATGAACCTTCAAGGTCAGGCCTTGAATCTTCAGAGATCATGCACGTAGGAGCCATAGGAGGCCGGTGTAGGACTCTCGTAGCCTTGGAGGCCATAGCTTCCGGTGGATTTCAGGGCGGAGATGGTAAGAGGTGGCTAGGATTTGAGAATATTGGAGAGAGTTTGAGAGAGTGGAGGGTTTCAGAGGCGGCGGGCTGGTGAAAATGGTTACGTTTAAGGGGGGGTTGGTAAATTAAAAAAGGAAAGAATGAAGCGTGGCCGTTGATCATTTTGATCAACGACCTGGATTAAACGGGGAGCCGGGCGGGTTGTATTTAATTGGGTCAGGGGCGGGTAATTTAAGAATTGATCCGGGCAAGTTGGGATTGAAATTGGATTTAATTGGGGGGCTAATTTAGGCTAAAATTGAAATAAGTAGGGCAAGTGTTTAAATAGCCACTTTTCCCCTTATTTATTTTATAAAATAGTAAAATAATTTCTAGAAACGAATTAAAGGTGCTAAAATAATTAATAGTATATAAATATTAATTTAAAAATACTGGATTAAATTTTATAACTATAAATACAATTAAATCTTAAAATAGGCTAATATTGCAATTATACACAATTTAGCTTTAAAAATACTAAATAAATTTGTAAAAATGTGCAAAAATTACCTTAGCTATATTTTGGTATAAATATGAAAATACAATAAATGAATCNTTTCCCTTTTATTTTATAAAAAATAGCAAAATCATTTCTGGAAACAAATTAAAGGTACTAAATTAATTAATAATGTATAAATATTGTAAAAATACTGGAATCAATTTTACAATTATAAACGCAATTAATTCTTAAAATAGGCTAATATTGCAATTACATGCAATTTAGCTTTAAAATACTAAATAAATTTGTAAAAAATGTGCAAAAACTTACCTTAGCTATATTTTGTATAAATATGAAAAAATACAATAAATGAATCACAAAAAAGGATCATTTGGGGAATAATTATTGATTTTATATTGATAAAATAAGGCAATAAATTGATTAAAAAAATAATAATAAAATACCTAGGCATATATATATATATATATATATATATATGCATACATATGCTATTTTGAAAGGTATTTTGCATATAAAAATATAGAGGAAAAAATTGGGTATCAACAACTGCCCCTCTTTACCCGGGAAGGATGAAAGACTTGTCGGGTAAAGATACGATGGCCAATTTTGATCGAATAAAATGGTTTGAAGAGATTTGGTTGTGCTCTGGTTCCTGAGCTGCCTACATATCCCTGGTCTTACAGGAATCAGGTCGTATGTAGTTCAGGATCCGTCGGCGGAGTATGCCGATGGAGACCTTTCAAGAACGGACGCAATATTCAGTTTGGGATGAATGGTCAAGGTTTAGTAGGGCCGCGGGAACTGGAGCGGAATGCTCCTGCCAAGATGGCCGTTGCTAGCTAGTTTACCTGCAAATAAACAATACAAGCGATATTGTGCATAAATTTAAACATGATGCAAGTTCCCGTCGGACCATGAATGCTGTCTTTGGACGGTTAGGATGACGTCCTTGGACCATGATGTCCCGAGACATGAAGCGCATAATAAAGGATTCGCCGGCCATGAAATGATGCTCTCGGGCTATGAAAATGATGCCTCCAAACGATGATGCCTTTGAATAATGATATGCAAGAGATTAAAAGAGAGGGGTCCTCAGGCCATGGCATGGCTTTCTCGGGCTATGAAAATGGTGCCTCCTAACAATGACACCTTTAGACAGTTTGGCGATCTTTCAGCCCATGAGATGCAGTAGGCGGCGATCTTTCAGCTGATGCAAGATGTAAATAAGGGTGGCGATCTTTCAGCTGATGCAACATGTAAATAAGGGTGGCGATCTTTCAGCCGATGCAAAATGTAAATAAGGGTGGCGATCTTTCAGCCGATGCAAAATGTGAACGAAGGTGGGGATATTTCAGCCGATGCAAGATGTAAATAAGGGTGGCGATCTTTTAGCCGATGCAAGATATAAATAAAGGTGGCGATATTTCAGCCATGCAGATGGAGGTAGAGCTTAACCTCAGAAGGCAGAATGGTAGACTTATGCAATGCAAGAGTGCATATGGAGACAATGCTTAGTCTCGAAAGGCAGAATGGTAGCCTTATGCAATGCAAGAATACAGATGGAGGTAGAGCTTAACCTTGGAAGGCAGAATGATAGCCTTATGCAATGCAAGAATGCAGATGGAGGTAGACCCTAACCTCGGAAGGCAGAATGGTAGCCTGTAAGAATGCAGATGGAGGTAGAGCTTAACCTCGAAAGGCAGAATGGCAGCCTTATGCAATGTAAAAATGCAGATGGAGACAGTCCTTAGTCTCGAAAGGCAGAATGGTAGCCTTATGCAATGCAAGAATGCATATGGAGGTAGAGCTTAACCTCGGAAGGCAGAATGGTAGCCTTATGCAATGCAAGAATGCAGATGTAGGTAGAGCTTAACCTCGGAAGGCAGAATGGTAGCCTTATGCAATGCAAGAATGCAGATGGAGGTAGAGCTTAACCTCGGAAGGCAGAATGGTATCCTTATGCAAGAGATGAAAGGCGAATAGTAATAAGATTTTCTTAGTTGATAGTTGATAGTTGATTGTGATATTGTGGCTGCTGGGGATATTGTGTGCAGATAGAAACTATGAATAGGTGTGACGGTTCTGAGAGTTGTATTTCTGAACAGTATGAGTGAATAATATATTTGATGACTTTGCGACTTGGGTGCCTGCGTCCAAAGAAAAACCGTGAGTTTTGTAAAGGGGAAAGGTTAGTTCGTATCCCCGATTACTTTGCTTGACCTGCTCGGCTCTATTTCGGTGATACTGTGCGTATCATTGGGGTAGCGTTGCTAAACAAAGCAATTTTGGTAACAGATCTGCATGATTTAGTAAAAATATAACATAAATACATAATCGAGAATAGTTTCCTTCCGATGAACCGACGACTGCGACGTGGTTCAAGACATTGCAACTTCTCTGGCTCCGGAATTTTGAGGGCTCTCCTCAAAATTCTGCCCTAGTTTGCTGGGCTGCTGCTTCTGACGGTTGCTTGGGATGATCGGCTGAAATTACTTCGGAATTTTGAGGGTCCTCAAAATTCTGCCCCAGTTTCCAATTGCGGGGGGAAATGAAAATTTATTGAATTGTGACCGAACCTATAAGTCTGCCTATGTATCCCCTCATAAATGGGAATCAAGTCAGACGTAGTTCAAATTACATCATATAAGGAAAGCTTGAAAATTACACATAGTAACGCTTGACTGCATCTGAATTGATTGGTTTTGGCCAAACTTCTCCGTCCATTTCTGCAAGTATAAGGGCTCCTCCTGTCAGAACTCGGTGAACCATGTATGGACCTTGCCAGTTGGGAGAGAATTTCCCTTTGGCTTTATCTTGATGCGGGAAAATTTTCTTTAACACCAGCTGCCCCGATGTGAACTGTCTCGGCTTGACTCTTTTGTTGAAGGCTTTGGACATTCTGTTCTGATAAAGCTGACCATGACATACTGCATTCATTCTTTTTTCCATCCATAAGAGCTAGCTGCTCGTAATAACTTTTCACCTACTCTGCATCGTCGAGCTCAGCTTCTTGTATGATCCTTAGCGAGGGAATTTCTACTTCGGTAGGAATGACTGCCTCTGTACCATAAACCAGCATATAGGGAGTTGCCCCGGTTGATGTGCGAACTGTGGTGCGATACCCCAATAAAGCAAATGGTAGCTTCTCGTGCCACTGCTTATGCTTCTCTATCATTTTCCTTAGTATCTTCTTGATATTCTCGTTGGCGGCCTCTACGGCTCCGTTCATCTGCGGTCTGCAGGCTGTTGAATTCTTGTGTTTGATTCTGAAGGTTTCATACGTGGCTTTCATCAGGTCACTGTTGAGGATGGAGCCATTATCAGTAATGATGGACTCTGGAATTCCGAACCGACAAACGATACGGTCGCGGACGAAGTCTGCCACGACTTTCTTCGTTATTGCTTTGTAAGATGCTGCTTCGACCCATTTGGTGAAATAATCAATTTCCACTAGGATAAACCTGTGCCCGTTGGAAGCGGCATGTTCGATTGGTCCAATAACATCTATTCCCCAAGCGGCGAACGGCCATGGTGAGCTTGTTGCATTAAGCTCATTGGGAGGTACCTTTATCATGTTTGCATGTACCTGATAGCGGTGGCATTTCCGGACATATTGGATGCAATCCGTCTCCATAGTCATCCAGAAGTAACCAGCTCGGAGTATTTTCTTTGCCAAAACAAAGCTGTTCATATGTGGACCGCAGGTCCCGGCATGAATTTCCTCTAACAGCCTGGATGCTTCTTTTGCGTCGACACACCTTAATAGTCCCAAATCAGGAGTCCTCCCATATAGGATTCCTCCGCCGTGAAAGAAATTGTTGGACAACCTTCGAAGTGTGCGCTTCTGAGTAGCGTTTGCAAGTTCTGGGTATTCTCCTTTTGCCAAGTACTCCTTGATATCATGAAACCAAGGTTTTCCGTCTGCTTCTTCCTCGACATGAGCACAATAAGCTGGATGATCATGGATCTTTACTGGAATGGGATCAAAGAAGTTTTTGTCCGGATGTTGTATCATGGATGACAGGGTAGCCAACACATCAGCGAACTCGTTCTGGATTCTGGGAACATGTCGGAATTCTATCTTTGTGAACCTCTTCCTCAACTCCTGTACATGATGCAGATAAGGGAGTATCTTCGAGTTCTTGGTTGCCTATTCTTCTCAGACCTGGTGTATGAGCAGATCTGAATCCCCAATTACTAGCAACTCTTGAATGCTCATGTCAATAGCCATCTTGAGCCCTAAGATGCAGGCTTCATACTCGGCCATATTAATGGTGCATGGGAACCTGAGTTTGGCAGACACCGGATAATGCTGATCGATTTCTGATACTAGGACTGCTCCTATGCTGACTCCTTTGAAATTTGTTGCTCCATCGAAAAACATTCTTCACCCATCATAGGATTCTGCAATATCTTCTCCTGTGAATGATACCTCTTTGTCAGAAAAATATGTTTTCAGGGGTTCGTATTCTCCATCCACGGGGTTTTCGGCTAGTTGATCAGCTAGTGCCTGTCCCTTGACTACTTTCTGAGTTACATAGACAATGTCGAATTCACTCAACAGGATCTGCCACTTGGCTAGCTTGCCGGTAGGCATGGGCTTCTGAAAGATGTATTTCAAAGGATCCATCCTTGATATGAGATATGTAGTATAGGCAGAGAAGTAGTGCCTTAGCTTCTGAGCTGCCCAAGTTAGAGCACAACACGTGCGTTCTAACAAAGAATACCGGGCCTCGTATGGAGTGAACTTCTTGCTGAAATAATAGATTGCCTGCTCTTTCTTTCCCATTTCATCATGTTGCCCCAGGACGCAGCCGAAGGCACCATCTAACACTGCGATGTAGAGTAACAGAGGTCTACCTGGTTCAGGCAGGACTAAGACTGGTGGTGTTGATAGGTATTCCTTGATTCTGTCGAAAGCTTTCTGGCAGTCATCAGTCCATTCGGTGGCGGCATCCTTCTTCAACATCTTGAAGATTGGCTCACGGATAACTGTAGATTGTGCTATGAACCGGTTGATGTAGTTAAGTCTCCCCAAGAAACTCATTATGTCCTTCTTGTTCTTTGGCGGTGGCAATTCTTGAATGGCTTTGATCTTCGATGGATCCAGTTCTATTCGCTGGCGACTCACAAAAAACCCAAGCAATTTTCTAGCTGGAACCCCGAATGCATATTTTGCGGGATTCAGTTTCAGGTTGTACCTTCTCAGTCTATTGAAGAACTTCCTCAAATCTCCCATGTGATCAGTGGCTTTCTTGGACTTGATGATGACATCATCTACTTATACTTCGATCTCCTTGTGTATCATACCGTGAAAAATGGTAGTCATCGCCCTCATGTAGGTGCCACCAACATTCTTGAACCCGAATGGCATCATCTTGTAGCAGTACATCCCCCACGGCGTAATGAAAGTTGTTTTCTCAGAATCTTCTTCATCCATCCAGATCTGATGATAAACCCGCGAAGAAATCTACAAATTATTGCAACTCATGCTTGGCGCAATTTTCAATCAGGATGTGTATGTTTGGCAAGGGGAAGTCGTCTTTTAGACTGGCCCGGTTGAGGTCTCGGTAGTCGACACAGACTTTGACCTTCCCATCCTTCTTCGGTACTGGCACAATGTTGTCTAACCATGTTGGATATTCTACTACCCCGAGAACTTTGGCTTTGACCTGCTTGGTAACTTCTTCCTTGATTTTTGAACTCATATTTGGCTTGAATTTTCTGAGCACCTGCTTCACCGGTGGACATGTTGGATCAGTCGGCAGTTTGTGTGCCACAATAGATGTACTTAGCCCAGTCAAGTCATCATACGACCAGGCGAATATGTCCTCATACTCTCTTAGAAATTTTGTGTACTCTTCCTTTTCTGATGGTGATAAGTGAACATTGATTCGTGTTTCTTTGACATTTTCTGCATCTCCCAGGTTAACAATCTCAGTCTCGTCTAGGTTGGACTTAGGTCTGTTCTCAAAATTCTCAACTTCTTTAACGATCTCTTCCGGTATATCATCTTCCTCTGAATCTATGTTCGTTTGTTGTGTTGTCTCGTTGGTTCATCAAGATAAGTAATAGTAATGCTGTATAAGTAAAGTAATGAGAGAAAATAATAGGAGTAAGATTTATAAGAAAACCAAAATGCTTTGATAAATTCCATAACTGTTTTTGAACATTGGAGCTCTTTCTTGCAAAAATAAAAATGCGAAAGGAAAGTCAACTAGTAAAAATAAAAATAGTGCATGATGCTTGTTCAGCCTTGCTACCCCGAGGCTCGCCGGGCTCTGGTGATTCTGATAGTCCAGTTATTGAGGCATGCTCCTCTACTTACAGCCTGTATGGAAGGGCCTTCCTCCCCATCCTCCTCGAAAACGACACAACAATCCATATTATCGTCTTCCAAGAACAAATTCCTCACTGCTGCCAGTGCTTCCTTTTCTTCTGACCCATAGATAACTTTGGCCGGTTGGAAAGCCTGCTCCATGCGGGGTATTGGCTGCTCCAAAAGGTAATAAGGACCGCGCCGTGGTGGCGACCAGTCGTTGAATTATTTCCAGGTATACTCATACCCCAATCCGAAGATGGTGCCATGTTTCTTGAGCTTGATGGGCTTAGCGATTCCTTGAAGTTGTTTGCCAAGTCCTTTGCCGGGTTCATATCCGGTCCAGTTTAGTATGCTTTCAATTTTGTTGTCCCACCACTTATCCTTATCAACGGCGTTGACTCGCTTGATGTGGTGGTAAGTTTCCCCGCCTATCCTGTTCTGCCTCCTATTGCTGGGATAGTCTGGCGGCTGTATATGGGATTGCTACCGTCGGCGTGAACGATCACCTCTTGGTGGTTCCACTCAAACTTCACTACCTGATGTAGTGTTGATGCTACAGCCCAAGCGGCAGGAATCCACGGTCGTCCCAACAACAAATTGTAAGATGCCGGCACGTCTATCACTTGAAAGTCAACATCGAACCAAGTAGGCCACATTTGCAAACACAAGCTAATTTCCCAAATGGTGGACCTTTGAGGACCTTCGAAAGCTTTGACGTTGATGGCCCCGTCCTTGATTTCATGCAGCCCTTTTCCCAACGGACAAATGTTGAGACTGGACCCTCCATCGACGAGGATCCTGGTGATAAAATAATCTCTGTATTGCACGGTGATGTGCAATGCCTTGTTGTGACTCAACCCCTCTAGCGGCAGCTCATCTTCGTGAAAAGTGATCTTGTGACTTTCCAATACCTGGCCTACCATATTTTCCATCTCTCCGCCGGTGATGTTACTTGGTACATATGCCTCACTCGGCACTCTTAGCAAGGCATTCTTGTGTGCATCGGAACTTTGTAGCAAAGCAATGATAGAAATATGTGCCGGTGTTTTGTTCAGTTGATCAATGACTGAGTATTCTTTGGCTTGTATCTTTCTCCAGAGATCGTCGGGCCCAGTTTCAGTGATGGTTGGCCGACTAGAGACCTGCTTGCTTGACTCAGCCAAATGCTCCGGGGTGTAACCCTGCCGGTTCTTTTCATACCCTGTGCTGCAATGGCTTCCCCGAACTTGACCTTCCTCATTCTTATGGCCTCGGCTGTGTAGTCCCAAGGTATGGCATTAGTGTGGAATGGTGTTATTGCCGACATTGCCACTGGAATTGGTGTGGCTATCTTTACTCCGAACGGAGCAGGCCCCATGGGCGGTAAAACTTCAACTTCAAAGGGTGTTGGTGCGTTTGCTGGCGACGTAAACTCAACTTCAATCGGCGCTGGCGTCTTTGTAGAGGATGGTGCTTCAAACTCGAGTGGCATGGACATGTTTGCCTCGGCACCCCCAGAAGGCTGAATCTGGACCACAATTGGATTAAGGGTGACTACTGGCTTCTTTGGATCGTCGCCTTCTGTGATTAAACCGATTGATCCCTTGGGGTCCCAATCATCCTCTATCTCAATCATGTGAACACCTCCGCCCTTGTGGTCTGGCAGAGGGTTATTACAGACATTCGGAGTAGGATCCTTTGCTACAATGATCTTGTTATATATCAAAGTCTGGATCTTATCCTTCAGAGAGCGGCATTCATAAATGGTATGTCCTTTCATGCCGGAATGGTATGCACAGGATTTATTTGGATTGACCCACAGAGAAGGGTTTTCAGGTGTTATAGCAGGGATAGGGGTGACATAACCAGCAGCTTTGAACCTTTCGTACAGCTGGTCAATTGGTTCAGCAATGGCGGTATACTGTTTGGGAGGTCTACGGTCAAAATTTGGTCGGGGTCTAGGGAAGTTTTGACGTGGGGGAGGTTATTGATAGTGGGATGGTTGGGTGTTGTAGGCTTGGTAAACATGTGCTGGTTGGGAGTATTTAGGTGAAATGGGCTGAATGCGGGAGGTGGAGATAACTGATAGGTGGGTGGTGGAGTATGGTAAAAGGGTGGGGGTGCTTGGTAATTTGGAGTAGGTTGATATGTGGGTGGAGGCATTTGATAGGTTTGGTATTTGATAGGGGATTTGGTCCTCTGTGCAACCACTACAGCACCTACATCCCTTTTCTTAGACGTACCACCAGATTGTAAAGCCTTATTAGTAGCCTGCAAGGCTTCAAAGTTCGTAACCATACCACTCTTGATGCCTTCCTCGATCCTTTCTCCTAGCTTGATGATATCAGAAAATTTATGATTCTCGATCAGCATCAGTCTCTCATAATATTGTGGGTCTTGGGCCCGAACGAAGGATTTGTTCATTTTCTCTTCTTCCAAAGCATGCATAACCTTAGCAGCTTCTGATCTCCATCGAGTAGCATACTTACGGAAGGTCTCTGTGGGTTTCTTCTTCAAGTTTTGAATATAGTACACATCTGGTGCATTCTCTGTGTTGAACCTGAATCTGTCCATAAAATCAGACACCATGGTTACCGAGCTTGATCACTTCTTCGGATCCTGGCTAATGTACCAAGTTAAAGCGTCTCCCTTCAGGCCCCTCATGAAAAGCTTCATGTGGATTCTCTCGTCTCTTCCTACTTCGACCAGCTTGTCACAGTATGTTCTCAAGTGGATCCTTAGATCCCCTGTACCATCAAACATCTCGAACTTGGGAGGTTTGTACCCCTCGGGCAGTTCGACATCGGGCTGTATGCAAAGATCTTCATAGTTTAGCCCCTCAATTCCCTTACTACCTTCAACGCCTTGAATTCTGCTAGTCAACTTTTTAAGCTCTTCGGCCAGATTTCTGATGAGCAAGTCCTTTTCATCGGAATCGGGTGTGCTTGAGATGGGCTGGGTGGAGTGTGGCACAGTCTCCACGTAGATGGGGGTATTATGTTGGGTGGGGCAGTGGTCATTTGTGGAGTTCAAGAGTTTTGGGATGAGCAGCGGGGTATTATTTGAGGTATGGCAGGTATTGCAGTGGTGGTAAGGAGCGGGATGGTTTTGTTGCTTTGGGATATTTTGCGGAGGTACAAGATTCTGAGTTTTTGGGAAAGTAACCTCTGGAGTGGTGAGGGAAAATGACAGATTTGCCAGATTCTTCCTGAAACTTCAACATCTTTAGTTCTAGTTGGGATGCATTTTCCTTGGGGACCGGAGTACCATGAGTGACCTCTACCCGTTCAGCTGAGTTGTTCGAATCTTCCATTTTTCATTGTTTTTGTGTCTGACAGAACTGGGAGGAGGAGTAGGTGGAGGGCCCCTAGATCTCGTAAAATATGATGATGTTGCCAGAGTTCACGAACTAACCTTTGGGGAGGGGAATAAACAAAAAGTAAAACAAAAGGTAACAAGTCAGTGAGGATCATTAGAAAAATGTTGCAATATTTAAACATGTAGTGCTGAAATATAAAGCGCGTCCTAATTTTGGGGACCTCGTTGTGACTGAGGTAGGCCTAGAGACAAGTTAATTTGGAGAACTTAGAATGCTAAATGCCTCATTTCATTGATAAAAGATAGACGAATCCCAAAACGACACTAAATAACAAGAAAGTAAAAATCCCTAATGGACATCGGCCTTATTACATCTTATAAAGCGGAAATGGAAATTCCTATCTATTTGGTCCCAGAGGGACCTTCCCCAGACTCGGCATTGTTGGCTCCATCGAATAGTTCCCCGAGCACGCGCAGTCCTAGTAGCAAGTAAGCTTTGGCCAGATGTCCGCCTTCATTTCCTTCAGCAGTCCGGCAGTCTTCGACCCTCTTCAGAAACTTCTTTTCCCATTCTACTATACCTCGCTCCAAACAGACCAATCGTTTGTTGGCACTGACAGCCATATCCTTACACTCTTCAATTAGTTTTTGATTGGCTTCTCGTATTTCGCAGTGCTCACTTTCACATTCCAGAATCCTCTTGCGCTGTTGGTTGTACTTGACCTGTGCTTCAGCCTTTTCGTCGATGATCCTGTGACCTCGAACAAACCCGGGTTGACCCAGACCATTGTGATTGTTCTCCAGCCAGCCTGAATAGTGTGGGGTACAACCAGCTTGGTATCTATCTGGTTCGATGGTGTTCCTTCCTAAGACAATCTTACAGTGCCACATATGCTGAGCCTGGCACCTGTACGGACTATCATCAATCTGGAAGTCAGCCCGGAAGTGACTCGTCTTGTCGACCCTTGGTATAACCTGCTTCCTACAAGCCTATCTCATAACTCGGAGAGGGACATAAAGGTAGGTTCCTCTCAAACCGATCAGTATCAGAAATGGCGCATCCCTGGATCGAACGATAAATTCTTCAGTAGGGAACCACTCGAACATCAATTGTACCCGGTCCTCAGTCAAATTATCAAAGAGTTCGACCCATTCTCTAGCATTCTCCGATTGGGCGAACATGTTGGGCATGTAATTCATTCGCTTTGGGTGATGAAAGGCAATATGCTCGTCCCAGTCCCTTAGATGGATTTCATGTCGGTACTCACCCTTTTGGAGATGTTCCATGAGCCAAAGTTGAAGTAGAAGATTACAACCCTCGAAATGTTTGGCTCCCGGTTGACACCTTTCTAGGGCTCGGTATATCTTTGCAATGATCATTGGCACAAGACTGAATGGTTGTCCGTCAATTCCTTGCATTAGAGTTTTGGTGACCATAGCTATCCTGGTATGGATTCTTATTTTCTTCATTGGAAACACTATCATCCCCAAGAAACAGAACATGAAGACAAAGACCCTTCGGTGAATATGCCCCAATGATGTAAGGGCGAACTCGTCAGGATAAGTACGGTAAGATTTGCTGTGACCGTACGTCTCGTACAAGTAGTCAAAAGGAATGCACGACTCTTTCAAACATGTCAAGTCTGGATTCTTCTTTAGACCCATCATTTTGAGAAAACCTCTACCCTTGCGGTTTTCCGGCATTAACAAGCCCGGAGTTTCCCACGGTATACCAGCTAGTCCTCCTATTTCCTCGAGCAGGGGTGTCATCTCAATGTCTCCGAAGCAGAACACAGACCTATCACAATCCCAGAATAGGGTAGCAGCTTCTATGACTTTATTGTTGGGTTGAATTTCCAAGAGAGAAGGTAGGTTTCCCAGGTATTTCCGGACAAGAGTCTGATCACTGGAATGAAGATCCTTCCACCAGCTTAGCAGTTTGGGGTGGATGTTGGTGACCATGCCGAATCTGGGGACTTCGTGCCTCATATTTCTGCAAGACAAAAAAGTTTAGGCCCTTACTCCCACCAGACTCGACTATCTAATATCAAAAATTGGCATAAAAGCATTTTAGTTCTCCAAATAAATGCATAAAACGTGATAGTGTCCGTTTGGGTTTTGGGAAAACCCAGTGGACTTTGGACAAAGGCTATCTTAAAGAGTCATTATGCGGACAACATAACCGACTCGGCTAGGTTTGACCATGATGCATGNTACCCCTACCAGACTCGACTATTTAATATCAACAATTGACATAAAAGCATTTTAGTTCTCCAAATAAATGCACAAAACGTGGTAGTGTCCGTTTGGATTTTTGGAAAACCCAGCAGACTTTGGACAAGGCTATCTTAAAGAGTCATTTGCGGACAACATAACTGACCATGATGCATGCACAATTAAACAGAGTACACTGTTGAGCGGACAACTCAAGAGGGAAAGGCGCGGAACCGTCGACTACATTGTTGATCGACTGGTTTTACCGCAAATATGCCTTTGCCGGCGGGTGATAATATTGGAAGGGCGCAACCACTCATTATAAGCGTTGCTATGGTATTTTGTTTGGCACGAGTCGAATATGATGTTGAAAACATGCTTATGCAATAATTAAAACAAGTTGTCACGTTTTTGCACGTTTATAAAATAATAATTACAATAATTTAAAACAGTAATAAAGGAATGCAGTAAAGGAAGGCAGTAAAAGAAATAATAGAAAGAAACAAAAGACAAGTTAGTTTAGTAATAGAAAAAGGAACTAAATGCTTAAAGGGATTAAACAAATAAAGGCATATAAGAAATGTAAAGTCACAGTAATAGCTTGAAATGGTAAAAGCCTAAAAGAATATCCCCAGCAGAGTCGCCATGCTGTCGCGCCCCCTTTTTCTCGCGAAATCGGGTATATGACATTTGGGAAGACAACTCTTTCCCTTTTGGGAATTGGGTTTTGGAATTGACGAGTCACCACCTAATGATTTAAGTGCATTAGGACACTAAGAAGGGTTTGAGTCAAGTAACCAGAGATTGGGTAAGGGCATGAAATTATCCCAGGGGGAAGGTGTTAGGCACCCCTCAAGATCCACTAGTGTGGTTCCCGGCCAAACTATTGTTGTGACTTAAATGCAAATAACACATAGGCAAGTAAGAGTTTCGAATAAGAGGGGATTTTCATGTATTGGTCACAAATAAACAAAGTCGGAAAGAACTAAAGAGAGTTGATTTTTCTTAGAAAAAATGGTTTTAAAAGATTTTAAAGAAACAAAGAACAAAGGGAAGGGGGTCCTAGGTTTATTAATAATATGGATCACCCCACACAACATCCGGTAATAACTCCTCAGTGAGGGGCTACACGTGATGTTATCGCATGGTCATCATATCCATATCTACCCTTTCCCACCCCGATAAGGTATTAAAGCGCGGAATGGTCTCATTTACTTATTGCATGCTGCTACCCGCCCCAATCCTATCGGTCCCGGAGGTACTTGGGACTACTAATCCTAAAGGGAGGAGATGTTTGGCTTATTTGTGGTTTCAAAAGGTAAAAATACTAAGGCGACATGCAAAACACATATAGCAAGTTTGGGAAAAGCATATAAACAAAATAAAAGGCTCAAATACACCTCCTTTAAACAGAGAAGCACATAATTTAGCACGTCTTGCACGTACTGTATAAGGTCTAATTAAACTTAAAAGGTTTGAGGTATATTGATTTATTACATAGTTCAGATAAGAAGCCTGAATCAGGCCTGCCTGTTGGTTGTAGCTAATAAAATCTGATTTGGTTTATAAAATTTACCCTATGGTTTGCCTAAGTCTTGGACGAGGGTCCTATAGGCATGATATCTAATGATTTCAGAAATAGTGAATTAAACTGAATACGTACTGATTTAAGAAAGTTGTTAGTTATTAAAGAAAGGCGAGTTTTAGCATAAGATCATAAGTTCTGCAACTGGTAAGGCATTATTACTGGTTTTAGACTTGAGGTGATTCAGGTTTGGTTAATGCTCCTATAGACATGCTTTCTATGCGTTTGTTGACTTTAGAACACTTTTACAGACATAGAGAAATGCAGAAATCCTACAAACATGATATCTAGGTGCTGGATTTTATATGAACATGACATCTGATTGCATTTGGTTATTAAGACCTATAAACATGTTTGCCTAGTGAGAAGTGGATATGCAAGAATCAGAAAGGACTTATAGGCATATTTTCTACATGCATGTGCATCCTATAGACATGGAACCTATATATGAGAATGCAGAAATCCTATAGACATGTTATCTACATATGAGGATGCTGAAATTAGAAATTCCTATACGCAGGTTATCTACACGTGGGGATGCAGAAATCCTACAGACATGCTATCTACATATGAGAATGCTGAAATTAGAAATTCCTTTAGGCAGGTTATCTACCCCTTTTTGCATGCATGGTTACCCTTCCCTTTTCACTAGCCATCCCCGAGAGTTTTATTACAAAGTTATTACAGCCCAGAAAAAAGTAAAGTAAGAAAAATACATCAGAAATTAAAAGTACAATCGTGGAGAGCCTGATTCAGGCTTCCTGTCTGAAGTATGAAGTAAACCAACTCCAACAGGTTAGATTTCAAATCCTTTCTCTCATTCGGGGTGTGTCAGAGTTCCCTAAGAGTCTCACATGAACTCCGGGCAGTGCTTAAACCCAAATACATTACCAAATTAAGACATAGTGCAGTGTGGAAAGGCCAGCCCTCAAGTGTCAAAATTCAGAGGGAACTCAAGGTCCCAAGGCAAGGCTCACAAGAGGGGGGCGGAACTTAGGAACTAAGAGAGAGTGTAAGTGTAGAAGTGGAATTCTGAAAGAGGAAAGGAAGAGGGAAGCAATTCACATTAATACACATAGGGGATAGGGCATGGGGGAATTTGCAAGAGCAAAAGAAAAGCAGGCTGATGGGCACACCCAGCAATAGGATATGCTGGCACACCCTCCAGCCTGTTTATATAGAGGTTAAGACTGCATTTAAAACTTAATTCATGGGCAACAACTCACATTGCCATGCTTTAAGTCACAACTCACAAACACATAGGGGTAATAGGGTAGGGGAGCAAGGATTCACAACAGAAACAAGCAGAAAGATGTGAGCATACTTAGTTTAAATGTTGAACTCTACAGAAACAGTAAAGAAGAAATGGATACAAAAGCTGTAAATAAACACATTGTGATGATGTTGAAGCTTAAATTAGGACATACCAGCTTTAGAGAAACAAATAGAGAAAATGCAATAGTCTTGTAAAAGCCACATTGCAGAAAAGAAGGGTAATATTATGTGTAAGTAAGAATTCAGAAGAATTTGTGAAATGTGTAGTGAAGGATTGTTAATCGTGTGTTTGTGAAAAAGGGGCGTGCCTTTTATAGTGTAAAAATTAGGCAGAAATAAGGTAAGAAAATAGTTGAAGAACTAATTGTCAATCAATTACACAAGACTCCCTTTAATTAAGGGATTCAGATTCAAACGGGTGAAAACCAATTAAGGAAAGAAATTGAATAAACACTTTGTGCACAGCATGCAATTAAGGGCACATACATAAAAAGGTTATTTAAGGACAGGGTTTTGAAGTACACGGTTTGTACAAATAAGGTAAGGAAATAAATTAACAGCCTGTACATCACAAGGTCTGAGATTTGTATGAATGAACCGAGTCTAAAAGATGGGAAAGGTTTTTAACTTAAGGGAAATCAGCAAACAATGGAAAGAGAATCAATTAGACCTATTAAGAAGGGATTATGAATTAATTACAAGTTTGAAAACCACTTTAATGGGAAGTTGCTCATATATAAGGAGCACACGAACATGTTAAGCATGAAAGAAAATTGTCATGTCATCAATAGAAAATCCAGTGTAGAAGAGTTTAGTAAAAATCCAGAATCATATGCAAACACGGATGTCCAAACTCGAAGTTGGTCTGAAAGAGTTAAGGTTCTAAAATAAAAACCCTAGTTCAAGCAAATCAAGAAGCAAAGATGAGAGGGCAAGCAATTGAATCGAAAACATGTTTTAGCGGTTTCAGAAAAGAACTGAAACTTCTAACATGCTTCTTTCAGCAACAGAACTCATGAGGACATGATAGCAAAGTAACATGCAAACACAGTAGAATGGTTCGAAGCAAACAGAGTGGAAGAAACTAATTCGAAGCATAATGAGAAAAGAGTGATAAGAACAGTAGGAAAGCATGCTTAAGAGGATCTATTAGAAGAAACTTAAACAAGGTTCAGTAGAAGGAAGATAGTAAAACATTAAGAACACAGTAAAAAATAGTAGGCGAAACATACCAGAACATAGTAGAAAAGCATACGAGAACACAGTAGAAGAACATAAAAGAACGTAATAGAAGAAAAACATAGGAGCATAGTAGAAAAAGCATACGAGACCATAATATAGGAAAACACAGTATGAGAAGCATATAAGAAACATGGTAAATGAGAATACAAGAACAACACAGAGGCAAATACACACGAAAGAAAAGAAAGTCAGAAAACACTTGAACATTTTCAGAAAACCCTAGATCGGAAAAGAAAGGTTTTGAAAGTAATTTTTGAAAGAAAAGTTAGGGAAATCGTTTGAAAGCTCAGGGAAAGCGTAGATACACAATGGATCTAAAGAAATCGGAGAAAACCTCGAAGGGTTAGGGTTTCAGAAGAACCCTAGAGATGAGAAAGGCTTTGAGAAGTCACCGATCTGAGTCGGAGAGGTCAGAATCAGGCTTAAACAACCATGGTACGCCGGAGCAACGCCGGAGATGACCGTGGAATTCCGAATCGATATAGGTCTGGGTATGAACCTTCAAGTTTAGGCCTTGAATCTTCAGAGATCATGCACGTAGGAGCCATAGGAGGCCGGTGTAGGACTCTCGTAGCCTTGGAGGCCATAGCTTCCGGTGAATTTCAGGGCGAAGATGGTAAGAGGCGGCTAGGGTTTGAGAATATTCAAGAGAGTTTGAGAGAGTGGAGGGTTTCAGAGGCCGCGGGCTGGTGAAAATGATTAGGGTTAAGAGGGGTTGGTAAATTAAAAAAGGAAAGAATGAAGCGTGGCCGTTGATCATTTTGATCAACGGCCTGGATTAAACGGGGAGCCGGGCGGGTTGTATTTAATTGGGTTAGGGGCGGGTAATTTAAGAATTGGGCCGGGCAATTTGGGATTGAAATTGGGTTTAATTGGGGGGCTGATTTAGGCTAAAATTGAAATAAGTAGGGCTAGTGTTTAAATAGCCACTTTTCCCCTTATTTATTTTATAAAATAGTAAAATAATTTATAAAAACAAATTAAAAGTGCTAATATATATATATATATATATATATATATATATATATATATATATATATATATATATATATATTAATTAATTTAAGAAAACTAGAGTCAATTTTATAACTATAAATACAATTAAATCTTAAAATAGGCTAATATTGCAATTATACGTAATTTAGCTTTAAAAATATTAAATAAATTATTAAAAAATATGGAAAAATTACCTTAGCTATATTTTGGTATAAATATGAAAATACAATAAATGAATCACCAAAATGATAATTTGGGGAATAATTATTGGTATTTTACTAGTAAAATAGGGCAATAAAATTGGTTTAAAAATCTTTAAAAATTAAAGAAAAAATAGGAAACTTCTTGGACATACTTATATATGAATTCCTATGCTATTTGAAAGGTATTTTGTATATAAAAATATACAGGGAAAAATTAGGTATCAACACGCCCCAGACATCAACTTCCCCAACGCTCAAAACCCTACACCTCCTCAAAATATCCCAAAACAGCAGAATCATCCCGCACCTCACCTTCACGCTGCTCCACCAAAGAACCAATGTAACACCTGCCATACCCCAAACAACACTCCACTACTCATCCCAAAACCTCAGAACTCCACAAACGACTATTTCCACACCCATACACCAGGCCCACCACAACAATCCTATCTACGTGGAGACCATGCCACACTTCACCCAGATACTCCCAACCCGCTCATGTCTACCACACTTATAATTCTCAATCATCCCATTATCAATCACCACCTGCACGCTAAAACATCTCTAGACCTCGACCTAATTTTGATGGCAGACCTCCAAAATAATATGCCGCCATCGCTGAACCCTTCGACCAGCTGTATGAGAAGCTCAATGTTGTTGGTTATGTCACCCCCATCCCTGCTGCAACCGCTAAGAATCCTTCTCAATGGGTTAACCCAAACAAGTCCTGTGCATACCACTCCGGCATAAAAGGGCACACTATCGATGAATGCCGCTCTTTAAAAGAAAAGATACAGTCTTTGATTAATAACAAGATCATTGTGGCAAAGGAACCCGCTCTAATCGTCCGCAACTATCCTCTGCCAGACCATAAAGGTGGAGGTACCCACATGATTGAAGTAGAAGATGACTGGATTCCCGAGGGATCAATCGGGTTGATCACAGAAGGTGATGACCCAAAGAAATCGGCAATTACTTTCAATCCAATCATAGTCCAGATCCAACTGTCTGAGGACGCTGAGGTGAATATGTCTATACCTCTTAAGTTTGAAGTAGCGCCACCCGCAAAGACACTAGTACCAATTGAGGTTGAACTCGTGTCTCCGGCAAATGCACCCCCACCATTTGAGGTTGCAGTCTTGCCACCCAAGGCACATGTTCCATACAAAGTATGGATAGCCGCGCCGATCCTTGTGGCAATATCAACCACGCCACCCTTCCATACAAATGCTGTACCCTGGGACTATACAGCCGAGACGAGAAGGAACGGCAAAGTCAGGACTGAAGAAACTATCGCAGCACGTGGTATGACAAGAACCGGTAGAGTCTATACCCCTGAACATCTAGCTGAATCAAGCAAGCAGACCTCCAGATGCTAACCTCCACTTCATCCATCCTACCCCAATACGGTATGTGACATCCTTGTCGATCTCCCCTCCCCCGTGGATAACCAAACCAAGGTACTTGAAGCTGCCTCTACTTGGGATAACCTGTGACTCAAGCCTCACATCCACGTTCACTTCCCCCTGCTCGACGCTAAACTTACACTCGAGGTATTTCATCTTCGTTCTACTTAGCTTGAAACCTTTAGACTCAAGCGTCTGTCTCCAAACTTCCAATCTCTCATTAATACCGGCTCGTGACTAATCAATAAGAACTATGTCATCGGCGAATAGCATGCACCACGGCACCTTCCCTTGGGTATGGTTCGTTATCGCATTCATCACCAGGGCCAATAAGAACGGATTGAGCGCAGAGCCTTGGTGTAACCCCATCTCAATCGGAAAATTCTCAGAGTCGCCTCCTACCGTCCTAACCCGAGTATTAGCCTATCATACATGTCTTTAATTGCCATAATATAAGGAATCAACACACCTTTTGCCTCCAAGCATCTCCAGAGAACTTCTCTAGGAACCTTGTCATACGCTTTCTCCCGGTCAATAAACACCATGTGCAGATCCTTCTTTCTCTCTCTATACAGTTCCATCAACCTCCTAACAAGGTGTATAGCTTCTATGGTGGAACGACCCGGCATGAACCTGAACTGGTTATCGGATACAGACACCGTCATCCTCACCCTCGCTTCAACCACCCTCTCCCATACATTCATGGTATGACTCAGTAGTTTGATACCCCTATAATTGTTGCAACTCTGGATATCACCTTTGTTCTTATATAGTGGAACCACCGTACTCCACCTCCACTCATCTGGCATCCTTTTCGCCTTAAAAATAACATTAAACAACCTAATCAACCACTCCACACTTGCTCTCCCTACACACTTCAAAACTTTCACTGGAATCTCGTCTGATCCGGTCGCTCTGCCCCTACTCATCTTACGCATATCCCCCACGACCTCCTTGACCTCGATATGCCTGCAGTTCCCCAAGTCACGGTGACTCTCGAAATGCTCCAATACGCCTAGCACAATATCACGATCCCCTTTTTCATTTAGAAGTTTTTGAAAGTAAGTCGGCCATCACCTCTTAATTTGGGCATCTTCCACCAGTACTCTGCCATCATCGTCCTTAATGCATCTCACTCGGTCCAAATCTCGAGCCTTCCTCTCTCTCAATTTGGCCTGCTGGAATAACTTCTTTTCCCCGCCTTTTCACCCAATTCCTCGTACATACGAGCATAAGCCGCAGTCTTAGCCTCTGTGACTGACAGTTTAGCTTCCTTCCTAACTACCTTATATCTCTCCATGCACGCCCGCCTCTCCTCCTCACCTATGCTCCCCACTAACTTCAGTTATGCCACCTTCTTCACTTACACTTTACCTTGGACCACTTCATTCTACCACCAGTCTCCTTTGTGCCCACTAGAGACACCGGTCGAAACCCCTAACACCTCTCTCGCAGACTCCCTTATACAGTCTGCTGTCGCTAACCACATAGTGTTCGCGTCCCCACTGCTCCTCCAAGCTCCTATAGCCGAAAACCGGCACTCCAACTCTTGGGCTTTATCCTACGTCAAGGCTCCCCACCTAATTCTTTGTTTTCCCCGAGCAGACCTTTTCCTTCTCTTTAACCTAATACCAACATCAAGCACCAAGAGTCTATGCTACGTCGTGAGTGTCTCGCTCGGAATCACCTTGCAGTCCTTGCACAACCCGCTATCACACCTCCTAGGAGGAGATAGTCATTCTGAGTCTTCACTGCCGCATTTTGAAAAGTAACCAAATGCTCTTTCCTCTTCAGAAATCTAGAGTTCGCAATCATCAATCCAAAAGCCTTAGCAAAGTCTAACAGTGAGGTACCTCCTCCGTTCCTCTCCCCAAAACCAATGCCTCCATGCACCTCGCCATAACCACCTGTGGTCGCCCCAATATGACCATTGAAATCCCCTCCTATGAATAGCTTCTCAGCAGGCGGAACCTAGCGCACAATCTCATCTAACCCCTCCCATAAGCGTTGTTTTACCTCCTCATCTAGGCCTGTATGCGGCGCATAGGCGCTAACGATGTTCAGGGTGTACTCTCCAACCACCAACTTAATAACCATCAATCTATCATTCACTCGTCTAACCTCAACCACAGACTCTCTAAGTTCCCTATCCACCAAGATACCCACTCCATTCTTACTTCTCTGGACTCCTGAGTACTAAAGTTTATACCCGTCCGCATCCTTCGCCCTCGACCCTACCCACCTAGTCTCTTGGACACACGCTATATTGACCTCCTCTTCTTAAGAATCTTCTCCAACTCTATTGACTTACTCGTCAATGTACCTACGTTCCATGACCCGATTCTTAACCTATGGACACGCCTGTTACCTTTACCTCCCTTGCCTCCCGACCTGCCCCTTAACCCCTGCCTATCCCCCCGCCCCACCCCCTGCTCCCCCCGAGGACATGACCTCACTCGACCATCCCAGACCACAGCCAATATACCTCCGGCAAACTAAGGGAAAATCACTAACACATACAAGGCAACCGACGAAGCTAGACAAAGACAGGCAACAACTATAAGCCCACTAATACTTTGAAAAAAAACTAATAGGAACTAAGATTGAAACAATTTAACTATCAAAATAAATGGTAAAGGAAAAACAGGAGGTACCAACTCCCGCAAGTAGAACCTGGAAATTGTCTTGGTATATAAGACAATGTTGCGTCCACCTGGCACGTTCGCGTCCAACTCCCGTCGCTCCTCGTTGACCCTCAGCGGGGTTATTCCTTATGTTTTCACACACACGTCTCGCTCACCACTAATAGCCACAGCCCCTAACCTGAAGTACGCACAAAACACCACAAAGACAAATAAAGAGGGGTTGTCACCGCTACACTGGTGAGACCCCACCCGTAGCAAAAGAGCGCAAAAAGATTATAATAAAACCTTAAATTGATTTTTGAATTTTTTTAAATTAAATAATAAATAAATAAATAACTACAACAGTCAAAAGAAGAACTCTAAAAAACAATAAAGTTAGAAAACATAAATAACAACAAATAAAAGAATGAACATGAGATTCAAATTAGGGAAATGGAGATGATGGCTGGTGGAGGGTTGGGATAATCTGGAAAGCAAAACAAAAAGAAGAAGAAGAAAATAGGAGAGATAAAGAGAGGAAAAGAAAACAAAGATGAGGTAGGGGTAGGGGAGGGGGGAACTTACTTGGTTTGGTGGGTGAGGAGGGGAGGGGGGGGGAGCTTACCTGGGGTTGCCGCCGGTGAAAGAGAGCTTAGGGAGCAGAGAGACGTTAGGGAAGAGAGACGTTAGAGAAGAGAGTATGATGTTATTTACGGTATTGATCTCAGACCAGTTTAACAAGACACCGACACAAATATCCATTCTCTCTTTGCTGCAAAATTTTGATACGCATAGGCATGCTTTCTTGAAGGTGCTGAATGACGCGTACGTACCAAATAACATCACTAGCAAGGGAAATGGCTAATATGGTAGGACAAGTGCTGGAAAGCCATAAGATCACCTTTCATGAGGACGACCTGCCACCTAAAGGGCTGGGGCACAACAATGCACTGCACATCACCGTGCAATGCGAAGATTATTTCATCACCAGAATCCTGATCGATGGAGGGTCTAGTCTAACATTTGTCCACTGATAACGCTCAAGAAGTTGGGTAAAGGGCTGCATGAGATAAAGGATGGAGCAACCAATGTGAAAGCTTTCGATGGTTCTCAGAGGTCCACCATTGGCGAGATTAGTCTATGCTGGCAGATGGGACCAACCTGGTTCGAGGTCGATTTCCAAGTAATAGATGTACCAGCGTCTTACAACTTGCTGCCGGGACAACCATGGATCCAAGCTGCTGGGAACGTAGCGTCAACGCTGCATCAGGCAGTAAAGTTCGAATGGAATCACCAGGAAGTGATCATTCACGACGACCGTAGCAACCCTATGTACAGTCGCCAGACTATTCTGGCAATCGAGGGAAGATGGAAGCTGGGTGGAGAAGCTTACCACCACATTGAACGGGTGAATGCTATCGACAAAGACAAATGGTGGGATAGCAAAATCAAGAGTATACTGAGCTGGAATGGGTACGAGCCTTGCAAAGGGCTCGGCAAGAACCTCCAAGGAAATGCTAAACCCATAAAACTCAAGAAACATGGCACTACCTTCGGTCTGGGATATGAATATACCTGGGAAGAATTCAATAGCTGGTCGTCATCATGGCGCGGTCCTTACTACCCACTAGAGCAGCCAAAACCGCATCTGGAGCAGGCCTTCCATTAGGCCGACATTATTTATAGGTCAGATGAAGAAGAAGCACTTGCAGCAGTGAAGAACTTGTTTCTAGAGGATAGTGATATGGACTGTTGCATTATTCTCGAGGAGGAGAGGGAGGAAGACCCTTCCATACAGGCTATGAGCAGAGGGGCACATCTCAAGAATTGGACCATCAAGACAACCAAAGCCCGACGAGCCTCGGGCATTACTATTACTTGTCTTGATGAACCAATGACTATGACGTGCAATGAGACAACGCAACAAGCGGACATGGAATTAGAGAAAGATGACATACCTGACGAGATTGTTAAAGAAGATGAGAATTTTTAGAACAGACCTAAGTCCAACCTGGACGACACCAAAATTGTCAACCTGGGAGATTCAGAAAACGTCAAGGAAACGCGAATCAGCATTCACCTATCGTCATCAAAGAAGAAAGAATACACAGAATTTCTTAAGGAGTATGAGGACATATTCGCCTGGTAATATGATGACATGACTGGTCTGAGTACGTCTATTGTGGCTCACAAACTGCCAACCAATCCAATGTGTTCGCCGATAAAGAAAAAGCTCAGAAAGTTCAAGCCTGATATGAGTTTGAAAATCAAGGAAGAAGTCACCAAGCAGGTCAACGCTATGGTTCTCAGGGTAGTAGAATACCCGATGTGGTTAGCCAATATTGTGCCAGTGCCAACGAAGGATGGGAAAGTCAGAGTCTGTCTCGACTACCGGGATCTCAACCGGGCCAGTCCGAAAGACGACTTCCCTTTGCCAAATATACACATCATGATTGACAATTGCGCCAAGCATAAGCTACAGTCATTCGTAGATTGCTTCGCTGGTTATCATCATATCTGGATGGATGAGGAAGATGCTGAGAAAACAGCTTTCATTACGTCGTGGGGAGTGTACTGTTACAAGATGATGCCATTCGACCTGAAGAATGCAGGTGCCACCTACATGAGGGCCATGACTACCATCTTCCATGATATGATGCACAAGGAGATCGAGGTATATGTGGATGATGTTATTATAGAGTCCAAGAAGGCCACTGACCACATAGAAGATCTGAGGAAGTTCTTCAATAGACTACGGAAATACAGCCTGAATTAAACCCCGCGAAGTGTGCATTTGGGGTTCCTGCTGGGAAATTGCTTGGGTTTATTGTGAGCCGCCGAGGAATAGAACTGGATCCATAGAAGGTCAAAGCCATTCAAGAACTACCACCGCCAAGGAATAAGAAAGATGTGATGAGTTTCTTCGGAAGGCTTAACTACATCAACCGATTCATAGCACATTCTACAGTTATCTGCGAGCCGATCTTCAAGATGTTACAAAAGGACGCTGCCACCAAATGGACCGATGACTGCCAAAAGGCCTTCGACAAAAACAAGGAGTACCTGTCAACACCACCAGTCTTAGTCCCACATGAGCCTGGTAGACCTTTATTACTCTACCTTGCAGTGTTAGATGGATCTTTCGGCTGCATTCTGGGGCAGCACGATGAAACAGGAAGGAAGGAGCAAGCCATTTATTATCTCAGCAAGAAGTTCACCCCGTACGAGGCCCGGAATTCTCTATTGGAATGCACCTGTTGTGCTTTGACTTGGGTAGCTCAGAAACTGAGACATTACTTCTGTGCCTATACTACATATCTCACATCGAGAATGGATCCCTTAAAGTACATCTTTCAGAAGCCCATGTCCACTGGCAAGCTAGCCAAGTGGCAAATCCTATTGAGTGAGTTCGACGTTGTTTACGTAACTCGGAAAAAGGTCAAGGGACAGGCACTGGCAGACCACCTTGTTGAAAAACTCGTGGAGGGAGAACACAAACCCCTGAAAATGTATTTTCCTGATGAAGAGGTATCATTCATAGGAGAGGACATTGAGGAATCCTATGACGGTTGGAGAATGTTCTTCGATGGAGCAACAAACTTCAATGGAGTTGGCATTGGATCAATCCTAATATTAGAGACCGGTCAGCATTATCCGGTGTCTGCCAAACTCAGGTTCCCCTGCACCAACAATATTGCCGAGTATGAAGCCTGCATCTTAGGACTCAAAATGGCAATTGACATGAATGTCCAAGAGCTGCTAGTGATTGGAGATTCAGACTTACTTATACATCAGGTACGAGGAGAATGGGCAACCAAGAACTCCATGATACTCCCATATCTGCACCACGTACAGGAATTGAGAATGAGGTTCATGAAGACGGAATTCCAACACGTTCCCAGAATCCAGAATGAGTTCGCCGATGCATTAGCTACCCTATCATCTATGATACAACATCCATACAAGAATTTCATTGATTCCATTCCGATGAAAATCCATGATCAGCCAGCTTACTGTGCCCATGTTGAAGAAGAAGCCGACGTCAAGAAATATTTGGCAAAAGGAGAGTACCTAGAGCTTGCAAATCATACTCAGAAACGCACACTTCGGACATTGTCCAAAAACTTCTTTCACAGCGGAGGAATCATGTATAGGAGGACTCCCGATTTAGGATTATTAAGATGTGTCGACGCAAAGGAAGCATCCAAGCTACTAGAGGAAATTCATGCTGGGACCCGCGGTCCACATATGAATTGTTTTGTCTTAGCAAAGAAGATACTCCAGGCTGGTTAATTTTGGATGACTATGGAAATAGACTGCATCCAGTAAGTTTGGAAATACCACCGCTGTCAGATACATGCAGTCATGATAAAGGTACCTCTAAACGAGGTCAACACAACACGCTCACCGTGGCCGTTCGCCGCTTGGGGAATGGACGTTATTGGACCAATCGAGCATGCCGCTTCCAACAGACACAGGTTCATCCTAGTAGCCATCGACTATTTCACCAAATGGGTCGAAGCAGCATCTTACAAAGCAGTGACTGAGAAAGTCGTGGTAGACTTTGTCCGCGACCGCGTTGTTTGTTGATTAGGAATTCCAGAGTTAATCATTACCGATAATGGCTCCAACCTCAACAGTGACTTGATGAAAGTTATGTGCGAAACTTTCAAGATCAAACACAAGAATTCCATAGCCTAGAGACCTCAGATGAATGGAGCTGTAGAAGCCACCAACAAGAATATCAAGAAGATATTAAGGAAAATGATAGAGAAGCATAGACAGTGGCACGAGAAGTTATCATTCGCTCTACCGGGATATCGAACCACAGTCCACACATCAACCGGGGCAACCCCCTATATGCTGGTTACGGTACAGAGGCTCTCATTCCCGCTGAGGTAGAAATTCCTTCCCTAAGGATCATACAAGAAGCTGAGCTCGGCGACGCAGAGTGGGTAAAAAGTTGTTATGAGCAACTAGCCCTTATAGACGGAAAGAGAATGAATGCAGTCTGCCATGCTCAACTCTATCAGAACAGAATGTCCAGAGCCTTCAACAAAAGAGTCAAGCCAAGACAGTTCACACCGGGGCAGCTAGTGTTGAAGAAAATTTTTCTGCATCAAGATGAAGCCAAAGGGAAGTTCTTTCCCAACTGGCAGGGTCCATACATGGTTTACCGGATTTTGACAGGAGGAGTCCTCATACTTGCAGAAATGGACGGAGAAGTCTTGCCGAAGCCGATCAATTTAGATGCAGTCAAACGTTACTATGTGTAATCTTTATGCTTTCCTTATATGATGTAAATTGAACTGCGCCTGACCTGATCCAGTTTAAGAGGGGATACATAGGAAGCCCTATGGGTTCGATCACAATTCAATAAAAATTTAATTTCCCCCCGCAATTGGTAACAGGGGTAGAATTTTGAGGAGGACCCTCAAAATTCCGAAGTAATTTCAGCCGGTCGCCGCACGAGCAACAGTCAGAAATGTCAACCCATCAAACTGGGGCAGAATTTTGAGGAGGACCCTCAAAATTCCGTAGCAGGAGAGGTTGCAATGTCCTGAACTACGTCACAGTCGTCGGTTCATCTAATAGCTATTTTTAATTATACACTTATGTCATACTTTTACAAAATCATGCATGTTTATTATTGAAATTACTTTATTTAGCAACACTGTCCCCAATGATACAAACGGTATCACCAGATCAAAGCCAAACGAGTCAAGCAAAGCCAGCGGGGATACGAACTAACCTCCCCTCCCTTACAAAACTCACGATTTTTCTTTGGACGCAGGCACTAGGATTGCGAAATCCTTAAACATACTGTATTCCCAGGGGACAAACATTGTTCTCCGAATCGTTGCACTTGCTAACATTTGCTATTAGCACACACCATTAATGCTCCGTAGTCACAATGCTCCCAGTAATCACAATGTCGCAATCTGCTATCAGCTAAGAAAACTCTACTGTCATTTGTTATTTTATTTCTTTCATAATGCTACCATTCTGCCTTCCGAGACTAAACATTGTCTCCATCCGCATTTGCATTGCATAAGGCTGCTATTGTGCCTTCCAACTTGCATAAGGCTACCATTCTGCCTTCCGAGGTTAAGCTCTACCTCCATCTGCATTCGCATCTTTGCATAAGGCTACTATTCTGCCTTCCAACTTGCATAAGGCTGCCATTCTGCCTTCCAATTTGCATAAGGCTACCATTCTTCCTTCCGAGACTAAACACTATCTCCATCTGCATTTGCATTGCATAAGGCTACTATTCTGCCTTCCAACTTGCATACGGTTACCATTCTGCCTTCCAAGGTTAAGCTCTACCTCCATCTGCATTCGCATCTTTGCATAAGGCTACTTTCCTGCCTTTCGAGGCTAAGCTCTGCCTCTAATTTTCTTCGAAACCAAGCGCTATCTCAAGCACTATTTATCTCGCTTTTCTTATGGGCTAAGCTTTGCCCTTCAATTCGCATGACTGAGCTCTATCTTGTCCGCATCATACTACTGCATCCTTCATGGGCTGAAATATCGCCAACTTGTCCAAAGGCGTCATCGTTCGGAGGCACCATCTTCACGGCCCGAGAACACCATGTCATGGCCTGAGGATCTCTTTTAATATTTTGTATATCATTATTCAAAGGCGTCATGGTTCAGAGGCACCGTCCTCATAGCTCGAGAACATCCTTTCATGGCCTGCATATCCTGCACCAAACAACCCATGGCCCAGGACATCATGCTCCGAGGACGCCATTCCTAACCATCCAAAGACATTATTCATGGTCCGACTCGAATTTGAATCATGTTTAAATTACACAATATACGCTTGCATTGCTTCTATTTGCAGGTAACCCGACAAGCAACGACTATCCCAGCAGGAGCGATCCCGCTCCAGCTTTCCCAGTCATATCAAACCTCACCATTCCCGTAAGCCGTTCACTCACCCGGCCTTAGATGTTGCGTCCGTTCGTGAGATGACTTCACCCCTATACTTCGTCGATGAATTCGAAACTACATATGGACTGATTCCTGTAAAACCAGGGATATGTAGGCAGCTCAGAAGCAAGGGTGCAGCCTAAACTCTTCAAACTGTTTCGCTCGGTCAAAATTGGCCATCATATCTTTACCCAACAACTCTTTCATCCTTCCCGGGTAAAGAGGGGCAGCTGTTGATACCCAATTTTTCCCAAAAATATTTTTCAAATTGCATATAAACCTTCAAAATATGCAGAAATAGCAATTGGTATTTTTCTATAATTTTCTTTTATTTTATTAATTTACCCAGCATTTTATTTCCAATAGATAATTACAGAATTGCATCAAAAGCGATTTCAAAAGCATTTCTTGATTTTATTTATATTTATGGTCCTATTTAAACCAAATTATTTCATAATCAGCCAAATTGGCATCGTTTGGCTACAATTGCAATAACTTTGCAATTATAGCCCAAGCATATGATTTTATACTATTTTTTGACAAGAAATTAATCATTTGTATTTTGAAATAATCATTTTAGTTATTTTTTGTGCATGAAATTCATTTTATATAATTATTGGATATTTAACAAATAGCCTAATTTTATTTCAATTCTAGCCTAAATTAAACCAGACCCAAACCTGATTAAATCAGCCAATGCCCCTAAGGCCCAATCCACTATCCTACCCGACCCAATCCCTGTTTAATCAGGACCGTTGATCAATTTTGATCAACGGACCAAATCCGTCCTTACCTTAATTAACCTAATAGACTACCCCCAAACCCTCATTTCCCTCTCATTCTCTTTGCCGTTACATCTCTCATTCTCTCAAGCTCTCTCCGCTAAAACCTAAGCTTCTACTCGCCGATCGTTGGCTTACCGGTATCAATGGTGGTTCCACCACCACCCCTAGCCTCCATAGCTCTCCCCCATGCCGGATTATTGCTACCCTAAGGCTCTCAAAGGACCAATGGTCATTCGACTCACACCTAGGGTGTGTGCTCACCGTTCTCGGGCCACCCTTGGCCTGTCTGAGTAAGATTTTTCCATTTTCCGGTTAGATCCATGGCCTCTAAGCCGGAATATCTCCATCTCTGGGGTATCTCTCTCTAAAACCCTAACTCATCTCTTGACTCTTCAGATCTGCCATAGACCTGAGTGTATTTTTAGTTATTTTCGTTGTTTTCTTAAGAATCTCTCCGGTTTTTTAGAAGGGCCTTTTCATCTTCAAACTAGGGTTTCTTAACCCCTTTTCAAAATGACTTTTCCTCTGATTTTCTGCATTATTCTATGATTTTTACTACGTTTACACGGTTTACTTAAGTTTTTCCTTTTATCTGATTCATTATGTTGAAAACCCAAAATTTCCAAGTTCAAATCCTAGGTTTCTGAGTTTGTTTGTGACAAATATGTTCAGCTATTCTGTATATTTCTCATGACCTTTCTGTGATTTTTACCCTATGTTTGCTTGTCAGGTTTTCTTTTACTTCGACTATTCCTACCTATTATGTATTTACTCCCAAAAAATTTGTGGTTATTTCCTCTCACCAGTACCATCTCTTACTTTGAATCCCGGATTTATGTTATTCTTTACCCTATTCTTGTACGTGTTATGTTTGCTTCGTTCAGTTGCGATACTTTCCTTTGGTCATTGTTACCTTATAAGGGAATCCCTGATTCCCTGTGATTGGTATACTCTGTTCCCTTCTGATTTCAACCTCTAAATATTTTGTTGGCTTATTTTGTGGTTGATTATGCTGTCAAATTAATTCTTAGACATTTTCCTTAATTCGAATTTGTCGAACCTAGTCTCTATTACATGCTTTGTAATATGCTTATTTCCTTATGTGTCATGATCAGTATTACATGATTTCATTCCTTATTTTATCACTGCTTGTTACCATTTGAATTTTAAACTCCTTAATTAAAGGAAGTACCTATACTAATTTGATACTAATTGATACCTAGTTCCATAATTATTGCTAAACTTTGATTCTTGCATTAGTTTCTACATGTTTTCAAACTATACCCTGCTTTTCATTAACACAACACACGAACACATTGGTTCAAAAACTCTCTCTCACGCAAAAAAAAACACTCTTCTGCTCTCTTTTCTCTGGTTGCTTGCTATTGTTCTAAGTCAACCGGCTGCAAGCCAAGGGTGATTATTCTACTCTCTTGCTCCTCACTTTGTGTTTACTATCTTCTTTAGTAGTATGTTCTTATTTCAATTCAAGTTTCAAAAAAATATGTTTCTTTTACTTCTTCAGTTCATCATGTTTCTAGTATGTTTTCATTTCTCGTTTTGTTGTTCAACTTGTAACTAATATGTTTACTTCATCACTTTATCAGCATGCTTCTGAATGTGTCCCCTCCCTTAGACTCATCATGTTTATGAAATGTTATCCCCTTCCTAGTATACCCCAATGTGGCCCTTCCTTACTTATGCTTCTCTGATTTCTAGCATGAACCTCTCTATGCAATGTAGTTGGCTATCCTTAAGTGACATGATTCTGTGTTAATTCTAAAGTTCCCTAACCCCTTAGCATATTGCTGATTCTATACTTAAGTGCTCCTGCAACTATGTGTTTAACTATGTGACCTATGTGTCCCCAAATCCCACTACACCTGTTTGTGGTTGCTGAACCTGCCTTGGCCCCATGTTTTCCTGGTTATGTATGAACCTGTTTTGGGTGCTGTGTTTGGATTGTTTCTTGTTACTCTACTCTCTTTTCAAAATTGTCCTATTGAATAACTCCCCCTGTTGTTTTACAAAACTATTTCAAACAAGTCTCTTTTCAAACTGTTTTCCTGCTTAAATCTTTTCAAAACTATGTCGAGCACTCTCACTCTACTCTTAGACCACTAAGTTCTGCCCCTTTTGTGTGAGCCTTGCCTTGGGACCATTGAGCTCCCTCTGAACTTTGACACACAAAAGCTGGACTTTCCACACTGCACTTACTCTGTCTTGGCTATGAAATCTGGGTGTGAGCACTGCCCGGGATCCCTTGAGGTCCTTAGGGAACTCTGACACACCCGGATATGAGAAAGGCTATGAAACAATCTTGGCATTTGAGGTTCTGGAAATCTAGGCCCGTTTTCAGGCTCTCTATAGTGTAACTTCTTATTTTCTTTTCTACTTATGTAATTCATTTCAATATTAGTCTGTAATAATTTGTTGTAAACGAATATTGGTGTTGGCTAGGTAAAATGGGGAGGGTAGTTATATATGTTATCAACATCAATGGGTAGAAACCATGCCTTAGGTTTACATTTCCTATATGCGCATTAGAATCCATGTCTAAGGCCAACACATTCAAAGCATGTCATGCATTAGATATCATGTTCTTAGGTTTATTGTTTTAGTATCTCATTTGACATTATTTTATCACTTAGAAATCCTGCTTTAGGCTAAATAACAGCAATAACATAAAATTGTTGCTCCTGCACATCCTGAAATCATGTTGTAACTTTCCGGGCATTTAGAAATCATGCTTTAGGAATTCCGCATATCCTGAAATCATTATGCATTTTTATATGTGCATGTTAGATACCCTGTTTTAGGATCTCGTTCACACTCGCTTAGTCACACCTAGTTAAACTACTGATGCATGAATAGGACATAAAACAGTCTCACGTTTGATTATCATGTGTAAGTGAAAGTGGTCATAATCCCTGTATATCTTTGCAACATTTAGAACAACATGTTTTAGGTAAAAATAACTTCTAAGCTGTTTTAATAATTCTGGTAATTGTTGTGCGTCATCCTACGCCTAGGCAAGCCTTAGGTAATTAACCTCTATAAAACTGGAAACGGTCCTTTGTGTTTACTGCTTAATGGTTAACAAGCTTAAAATCAGTAGGCAAGCCTGATTAGGACTTCTTCTCTGAGTTATGTAATATATCTGACTCTGCTACCATACTTAGGATCTGAATTTAGACCTTAATTGTGTATGAGTCATGCTATTTATGTGTACTATGAGTGAAGGTATATCTGAGCCTTTTATTTGTCTTCCATGTTCCCCTTTAATTGAAGTCCTATCTGTTCATTATATGTCGCCTTAGTATTTTACCTTTAAACTTGAGGGTCTACCTAGAACCCCCCTTTTATAGGATAAGAGTCCTAAATTCCCCCGGGACTGATAGGAAGGGACGGGTAACAGCATGCAATAGGGGTCGAAACCAACCCTCTCTTTAATTACCTTCATTGGGCGGGAAAGGGTAGATATGGATATGATGACCGGTACGTAAATACCACGTGTAGCCCATCTTTGAGGAGTGTCATACCGAGTATTGCATTGATGCGATCCATATTATAAACAAACCTAGGATACCCCTTTACATTCACAAATGTGCTTAGATTGTAATTCTTTTCAAAATCTAGCTTTTCATTAACTGTTTTTTCAAACATCCGTGTACTTAAACTTAAATCCCCTATTATTTGAGCCGTACTTGTTTATTTGCTAAATTGTAAAAATCCACAAAAGTTGTTTGGTCGGGAACCACACTGTGGATCCTGAGGGGTGCCTAACACCCTTCCCCTTAGGATAATTTCAAGCGCTTACACTGTCTCTGGTTACCAAACATAGTTATCAATGAACCCTCTAGGTGCCCTAACGCACCTTAAACCGTTAGGTGGCGACTCTTCAAAATGCAAACCCCTTTCCCAAAAGGAACGAGTTGTCTCAACCAAAATGTCATAAACCCGATTTCGCGAGAAAAAGGGGGCGCGACAACAGTGACCACAAAGGCTTATGTCATAAGTATGACATCATAAACATGACATCATCGCGGGATGTTCGGAGAGATGGAAATCAAAATCGTTTCTCGTCGTTCCACTCTAAGAAACACGGGGACTATCTGTACTCGGCAAAATCGGAGGATCCAATTTCACGTCATTACGACACCTTGTAAGCACGTCTCGAAGGCTCGAGACTACGGCCGAGTTTCCTCCCTCGAGGGTCATCGACACTCGACCTCGGGGCAGTACAGACCAACGGTTATGGTGAAAGTGGGGAGTTCCCAAGACACGTGACTAGGGCTGACAAAATCTAGTAGACTAGTTCAAAAACGAATCAAGGCATTAACTAGCTGTACCATCTCCATATCTTTGTAATCAATGCATTTTGTACTATGTTGGGATTCCCCCTCATATATAAAGGGGACCCTTGACATTTTGTAAACATATGTTGCTCAATACTAAATACACAAGAACATTCTCTCTGCTCCCTAACACATTCTCTTGAGTTCATTACTTCATTTATTACTTACATTCATTGTGTTTTATTTATTATTCATCATTTATTGCTTATTATTGGCCATAAAGAGGCGTCATTGATTTTATCTTAACTGTTAATCGCCCATCGATTACCCCTGATAGCTTCCAGGCGAGCTTCAGACTCGACCCCGAGGTCCTCGAATAAGCAAGTTCGAGGCCCCGACTATTAATCATTCGGTTTGCTTATCACCTTGTTCTGCAACTCCTATCTCTTTTCTAAGTCTTTCACATAACATCAACTGCTTAACAACTAGCATAAAAATAGATCACGTATTTGTAGAATCCCATAATCAAATTTAATTGTTATTACCATTTTCACGGTAAACAATAACAAAATTCCTTACTCATGAGGGTGATACTTACTGTAACTAGCACATACAGTCCCTTAAGCTTAACTTTGCTCCCATTACTTGCTTTAGGGAAGCGTCTTCCCGAATGACCATTCTCTGAATTTCTCATGAATCTTCTTATGTTTTCCATTCTATGATTGATGGAACACAATCTAAAAACTTCTCACTCATAATTCTTCCTTGTCTCTCTTCTCATTACTCTGCTAATATTTTTGCCTATCCCTTTCTTGTTAAAACTTCAACAAGACATTGTTTCGCTTTTAGCTCTCATTGCTTCATTCATTGGCTCTTCGGGTTGCTCAACGTCCTCGCTCTAGTATGGACAAGAGTCACACTAAGGTAATATTTATCCCTTCAAGGCTTTGAGTGCCTATCTTTGTAGTGCTCATATCTAGTTGTACTATTTTAGAGTGCAACATCTCGGTATCTCACGAGGATATGTATTAGCAATTTGCAATATCCTTCAGAAATGTCAACTGACGCAAACAATCCATCCATCATTTTTGGTTACTTTAACCCCAGCCGGATCCTGGTATCCCGTCCTCCTCTTATACTACTTCCGTTAACCCCCATAGGGCGTAACTGGAATGGGAATGACCAATTGTACATACCTCTGTTACTATTGAAGGTAATTCAAAATGCTTATATTTCTCCGTCTGTGTTGAAAATACCGATAATCTTCATTAACTGGGTACCTCGTACCTTTTTTAACCTTGCTTCTTTTACCTGCTGGAACTTATACCTACTTTTCAATTCCCTTTTTCCTTTTTATCGTAAAAGTGGATAGGCATTATTGCCTTAGGGATCCTTATCAAGAAGCTTACACCTTTCAGTACACACATGATCTGGTGAAAACCTCACATTTACTTATCATAAGCATGCTACAAAGTCGAGTTTCTCTGACTCAACACTTCCATAGCAATATCCCTTACCAACCGTCTTTCTTGATGTAGGTATTGCCTTATTACGAATAAAATAGAGATTAATAGTTTGAATTCTTACAACTGAGATCTACAACACAATCAAGAGTAAAAAGAAAGAGTGACAGTCCAAAATGCCCTGTAGCCTCCTACTTATAAGTGTGGTTCACAACACACCCATAAACAAGACTCTACTAGACATGGCTTGTAGACTCCCTAGGACAGAACTGCTCTGATACCACTTTGTCACCACCCAAACCAATTGGCCACGACGGGCACCCAGTACCTTACTCAACCGAATACCAACATAACATATCTTTTCATGTCATACTATCATAGATAACTGAGCTGGAAGGCTGTCGTGAGATAAGTAGAATACAACATGTGATACCAACTTATACATAAGACATACGGGCCAATAAGACCAAAATAACCATTCGTACACTAAACATAGGCCCACAAAGCCATACAATCTTTTATGTACATAACATCTGTCTACAAGCCTATAAGAATACATAATATTCATAAAGGTTGGGACAGAGTCTCACCATACCAAACAATATGTATGCGGTAAAATTGGAGGGTCCGATTTTCGGCCAATACAATGCCTCGTAAGCAAACATTCCAAAGGCTCGAGACAACGATCGAGATTTATCCCGAGGGGCCATCGGTGTCCAACCTCGAGGCAACGCAAGTCGACGGTTATGGTACAAAAGTGGGAAGTTCCCTAGGCGCACGACTAGGGATGACAAAGTCTAGAGGGCTAGCTCTGACCCGTATCAGGGCATTAAGTGGCTATACCTGCCCCATATCTTTGTAATTAATTCATTTGTACTATGTACCCTGTCATATATAAAGGGGAATCCTTGTCATTTTGTAGACATCTGATACTCAATATTAAATATAAGAACATTCTCTCTGCTCTCTAACATATTCCATTGAATTCATTACTTCCATTTATTGCTTACATTCATCGTGTTCTATTTATTGTTCTTCATTTATTGCTTATTATTGGACATAAAGAGCCATTATTGAATCTACCATAACTGTTAATCCCTCCATCGACTGCCCACAGTAGAGTACAGGACTCGACCTCAAGGCCCCGAATAAGCAAGCTCGAGGCCCCGATGTCCAACAGTTTGGTTCGATTATCATACTGTCTCTAAGCTGCAATCTTGATTTCTAGTCTTTTACTTAGCATCCATTGCTTAACAACTAGCATAAAAATAGATCACGTATTTTTAGAACCACAAAATCAAATTTAATAGTAATTACCATTTTCATGATAATTTAATTATTTTCTTGCTGGTTTAACTACCTAACGCAAGTTATGTTTCACACTTTTTCTTGTCCAAAATCTTTGATTTTTAGTCAAAATGTCTAACTCAGTAAACACACGTGAAAACATCGATCTTGAAGACCATGGGGAAAATGGTGTTGGCGTCCCAGGTGTTGGTGTGCCACCAAAAAACCCTGAGAATGCACCAGAATCGATTCACGTGGGTGTGGTCTCGCGCAATGTTCAACACGTCGAAATAAGCTCCCATACCAATAGGAGTATACACCAAGAAGATCAACAAAAAGCTCAAAAATACCCCAGGTAGGAAAGAACGAGGGGTTAGCCTTCACGTTATTTTTGAAATGTTACAGGAACAATAGCTGGCGATCGCTCAGCTGCAAAGTCACGAGAAAACTCCCAGCACGGTAGCACCGGAGACGGCTCTCCTAGCCGAGAAGGCACCAGAGAGGTCAAGCAACAACGGGTCGACAGTTGATCCCGCCTTCGTAAAGATGTTCGAGGACATCACAATGTGGATCGAGTCCGGCGAGAAGAAGATAGAAACCAACGACAAAAAGGTCGAGACCTACAATTCCAGGGTCGACTAGATTCTGGGCGCACCCCCGATCTTGAAAGGTGTGGATTCAAAGAATTTAGTGCAAAAGCCGTTCCCACAGGAAGCGGCTGCGAAACTCATTCCGAAGAAGTTTAGAATGCCCAACCTTCCGAAGTACAATGGAACCTTAGACCCCAATGAGCATGTTATTGCTTAGACTTGAGCAGTGAAGGGAAACGACCTAAAGGACGACGAGATCGAGTCCGTCCTACTGAAGAAGTTCGGAGAAACGCTTTCTAAAGGGGCAATGATGTGGTATCACAACCTGGCCCCAAACTCGATAGATTCATTTGCCATGCTGGCAGATTCTTTCAAAAAGGCACATGCTGGTACCATCAAAGTAGCAACAAGGAAATCTGACGTCTTCAAGATCAAGCAAAGGAAGAATGAAATGTTGCGAGAGTTCGTATCTAGCTTACAATTGGAACGAATGGAACTACCACCGGTCTCCGACAGCTGGGTAATGCAGGCGTTCACTCAAGGTCTAAATGAACGAAGTTCGGTGGCTTCCAAACAGCTAAAGCAGAACTTAGTCGAATACCCAGTCGTGACTTGGTCGGACGTCCACAACCGATACCAATCAAAGATCAGCGTCGAAGACGACCAACTAGTAGCCCCATCGTGCTCGGTATATCATGTAGTCTTTTGGCGAAGGAGCCGAAGCCAAATAAAGAAAAGTACTAGCCATACACCGAAGTCAGGAGAAACGCCCCGAGGCACGACATACCCCGGAATGATCAAAGAACGGGTTGAGGGAAGAACCCTTGGGGACTCGTCAACAGAGCCGGGTTTGATAGGTGCGCAGGGCCGGCGGAGGCACCCAGCTTGTCGGAATAACACTTCAATGTCGATGTTTCGAACATCGTATTCGCCATCAGTAGTATTACAGACACCAGGTGGCCAAGGCCTGTACAATCAGACCCTTCACAAAGGAACCATAACTTAGTGTGTGAATTCCACAACACGCACGGTCACAGAATCGAAGATTGCCATCAGCTCCGGGAAGAAGTAGCCCGACTACTAAGCAAAGGTCAACTCCGAGAATTCCTCAGCGATCGGGCTAAAAACCGATTCCGAGAAAGAGAGGCAACCAAGAAGATCGAAACAAATGAGCCACATCATGTCATCCACATAATCTTGGGAGGCATCGATGCCCCACAGGAACCGATGATTAGAAAAACAAAAATATCCATCACCAGAGAAAAGTGAACTCGGGGTTACATTCCCGAGGATGCTCTCACATTCATCGAAGAGGACATCGAGACCTTGTCTCAACCTCACAACGACACACTGGTAATCTCTTTCCTTGTAAATACATTTCAAATTAAGCGTGTACTTGTGGATCCATGTAGCTCGGCCAACATTATCAGGTCGAGGGTGGTAGAGCAGCTCGGCTGCTTGACCAAATCGTGATCGCCTCTGGAGTCCTCAATGGATACAATATGGCGAGCGAAAAAACACAAGGGGAAATCACCCTCCCAGTCAACGTGTCAGCACAACCCAAAATGCCAAATTCCATGTCATCGATAGAGACATGAGATACAATGCCTTGCTCGGAAGGCCATGGATACACTGGATTAGAGCAGTACCATCAACCCTTAATCAAATGATGAAGTTCCCCACAAAGGATGGGATAAAAACCGTCTATGGGGAACAATATGCGGCAAGAGAAATGTTCACAGTACATGACGTAGCGCTGACACCAGTACCTCCACCTTCGAAAGAGCCAAAGGATAAGCAAGTAGTGAAATAGCAAAAACAAGCTACACCATCGGCTAAGTCCAAACCAAACAAAGCAAAGGACCGTACCGCGTCCTCGTGACAAACGATCGAAACATATCATGGGCTGAAGCACCATCAACAATAAGGTATGATCACCTCCCTTTTTCAATTACATCTTACACTAACCTAAGTGCAGGTATCCGATCAAAATAGCTGTAGCACTTCCCAACTCGAAGGCCTTGGGTTTCAAAAGCATGTGTTGCACTCTTTTCCTTCGATCGGGTTATCATCCCAAGAAGGGTTTTACCGGCAAGGTTTTTAATGAGGCAACATCTATATGCTACCTAAGGAAAACACAACAAGTATTCAAGGCTTCTCTTGAAATCAACCTCGAATACTGGGGGGCATCCCCCGGGAAGATCACCTCCCCGGAGAAGCTAAGATATACTGAACGGGGCCTCGATAGGAAAAATAATGTATCGGGGCAAACGGTCGAACGAACCGTGCCTGCATAGAATGATTGAGCCCTCGACAACAAATACATGTATACTTGTACCAAGCAATCAAACAATACTTTCAAAAAGCATTTTGCATTTCCAAGAAGCTCGTTATTTTTGCAAAAAATGGATCCTCTATGAAAAACGTCTCGAACACTCGGGGACTAGCGTCAACAACTCGGAACAATACGACTCCCGGGTCGAAGCTCCAAACTCATAAGCCCTCAATAAGGCAACGTTAAGATCACAAAACAACTCCAGAGCCAAAAACATCCCCAACGCTGGGGGACTGGCATCGAAAACTCAAGGCCATGTGACCTACAGGTCAAAACCCCGAAATCATAAGCCCTCAATGAGGCAGTACTCAGATTACAAGTAATAGCTCCTGAGCCAAGAAACCCTCGATGACTCGGGGACTGCCGCCAATCACCACCCCCATCGACTTATTGAAACCCGAGGCTGCAAGGCCACATGCGGACAACCTCGGTCCCACAAAGCCTATGTAAGGCAACAACAATAACTATAAGACCTCAAAGGCATGTAAAATCTATAAGACCTCAAGCAAGGCATGAAACACACTTGTACCAAGTGACAAAAATTTGTAAGACCTTACTAAAGGCATAAACCCGATCTTAATGTTAAGGCTATATATCAAACTTGTAAGACCCATGAAAAGGCATACCCTCCATATAGACGCCAAAACTACTTCCTCGAGGACTGAAAGGCTCCGACCAAACGCAATGACTACGGTCACAAGGTTGTACCAGCCAAACAAACGCGACTTGGGGATGCCCGACCGTCGCTATAAAATCAAAGGCCTTCAATTACTTTGAATATACTTCGAAAAGAACCGGTTAAACAGGCTACCCTCGACATAGGAAAAAGAGCTTCGACCATGTCGGCTCCTAAATATAGGCTTCGAAATACTCAGCCACCGAGCCAAACCTCCCGAGGTGCTCGATCATTGCCATATAATGACTCACAATCGAGGTTTTATCAAATCGTCGAAGAGTCAGGCAAACATGGGCTACGAACCGGCTGATGTAGTTGAGTCTCCCCAAGAAACTCATCACGTACTTTGTTTTCTTTGGCGGTGGCAACTCTTGAATGGCTTTGATATTTGCTGGATCCAGCCCTATTCCTTGGCGACTCACAATAAACCCAAGTAATTTTCTAGCGGGAACCCCAAATGCACACTTTGCGGGGTTCAGTTTCAGGTTGAACCTTCGCAATCTATTGAAAAACTTTCTCAAATCTTCCATGTGATTAGTGGCCTTCTTGGACTTGATGATAACGTCATCTACGTAAACCTCGATCTCCTTGTGTATTATGTCATGAAAAAAGGTGGTCACAGCCCTCATGTAGGTGACCCCTGCATTCTTCAACTATCATCTTGTAGCAGTACATTCCCCGCGGCGTAATGAAAGTTGTTTTCTCAGCATCTTCTTCATCCATCCATATCTGGTGGTAACCGGCGAAACAATCCACAAACGATTGCAATTCATTCTTGGCGCAATTGTCGAGCAGGATGTGTATATTTGGCAAGGGGAAGTCATCTTTCGGACTGGCCCGGTTGAGATCTCGGTAGTCGACACAGACTCTAACCTTCCCGTCCTTCTTTGGTACTGGCACAATGTTAGCTAACCATGTTAGTTATTCTACTACCCTGAGAACCTTGGCTTTGACCTGCTTAGTGACTTCCTCCTTGATTTTCAGACTCATATCCAGCTTGAACTTTCTGAGCTTCTGCTTCACCGGTGGACATGTCGGATTAGTTGGCAGTTTGTGAGCGACAATAGACGTGCTCAAGCCCGTCATGTCGTCGTACGACCAGGCAAATATGTCCTCATATTCCTTTAGAAATTCTGTGTACTCCTTCTTTTCTGATAGCGATAAGTGAACGTTGATTCGTGTTTCTTTGACATTCTCTTCACCCCCAAGTTAACAATTTCGGTCTCGTCCGGGTTGGACTTTGGTCTATTTTCAAAATTCTCAACTTCCTTAACAATCTCCTCCGGTATGTCATCTTCCTCTGAATCTATATCCATTTGTTACGTTGTCTTATTGCATGTCACAGTCATCGGTTCATCAAGATAAGTAATAGTAATGCTGTATATGTACAGTAATGAGAGAAAATAATAATAGTGTTGATTTATATGGAAAATTGAAATGCTTTGATAAATTCCATAATTGTTTTGAACACTGAAGATCTTATTGTGGAAATTTAAAATGCGAAAGGAAAACTAATAAAATCAAAAGATAGTGCATGATTCTTGTTCAGCCTTGCTACCCCGAGGCTCGTCGGGCTCTGGTGGTTCTGATAGTCCAGTTATTGAGGCATGCTCCTCTGCTTATAGCCTGTATGGAAGGGCCTTCCTCCCCCTCCTCCTCGAAAATGACACAACAATCCATATCATCGTCTTCCTGGAACAAATTCCTCACTGCTGCCAGTGCTTCCTCTTCTTCTAACCCATAGATAACTTCGGCTGGTTGGAATGTCTGTTCCAAGCACGGTATTGGCTGCTCCAATGGATAGTAAGGACCGCGCCATGGTGGCGACCAGTCGTTGAATTCTTTCCAGGTATACTCATATCCCAGACCGAAGGTGGTGCCATGCTTCTTCAGTTTTATATGCTTAGCGATTCCTTGGAGGTTCTTGCCAAGCCCCTTGCCAGGTTCATATCCGCTCCAGTTCAATATGCTGCAATTTTGTTGTCCCACCATTTGTCCTTGTCAACGGCGTTGACTCGCTCGATGTGGTGATAGGTCTCCCCACTTATCTTCCTTCTGCCTCCGATTGCTGGGATGGTCTAGCGACTGTATATGGGATTGCTACCGTCGCCGTGAATGATCACCTCTTGGTGGTTCCACTCAAACTTCACTGCCTGATGTAGTGTTGATGCTACGGCCCCAGCGGCATGAATCCAAGGTCGTCCCAACAGCAGATTGTATGATGCCGGCACATCTATCACTTGAAAATCAACATCGAACCAAGTAGGCCCCATTTGCAAACACAGACTAATTTCCCCAATGGTGGACCTTTGGCAACCGTCAAAAGCTTTTACGTTGATGACCCCGTCCTTGATCTCATGCAGTCCCTTTCCTAATGTCCTGAGTGTTACCAACGGACAAATGTTGAGGCTGGATCCCCCATCAATCAGGACTCTGGTGATAAAATAATCTTCGCATTGCACGGTGATGTGCATGCCTTGTTGTGACTCAACCCTTCTGGTGGCGGCTCATCTTCACGAAAAGTGATCTTGCGACTTTCCAATACTTGTCCCACCATGTTAGCCATCTCCCGGTCGGTGATGTTGCTTGGCACATATGCTTCACTTAGCACCCTTAACAAGGTATTCTTGTGTGCATCGTAATTTTGTAGCAAAGCAAGGTTAGAAATTTGCGCCGGTGTTTTGTTCAGCTGATCAATGACCGAGTATTCCTTGGCCTGTTTCTTTCTCCAGAGATCATCTGGCTCGGTCTCGGTGATGGTTGGCCGGCTAGAAGCTTGCTTGCTTGACTCAGCCAGATGTTCTGGGTATAACTCTACCAGTTCTCGTTATACCCTGTGCCGCAATAGCTTCCCCGAACATAACCTTGCCTTTCCTTCTTGCCTCGGCTGTGTAGTCTCATGGTATAGCCTTTGTATGGAACGGTGTTATGGCTGACATTGTCACTGGAATTGGCGTGGCTATTTTTACTCCGAACAGAGATTGCACCGTTGGCGGTAAAACTGCAACCTCGAATGGTGTAGGTGCCTTTGCTGGAGACACGAATTCAACCTCAATTGGCGCTAGCGTCTTTGCAGATGGTGATGCTTGAAACTCCAGCAGTATGGACATATTTACTTCGGCATCCCCAGATGGCTGAATCTGGACTACGATCGGATTAAGGGTGACTATCGGTTTCATTGGGTCGTCACCTTCTGTGATCAAACCGATTGATCCCTTAGGATCCCAATCATCCTCTATTTCAATCATGTGAATGCCTCCTACCTTATGGTTAGGCAGAGGGTTATTGCGGACATTTAGAGCAGGCTCTTTCGCCACAATAATCTTGTTATCAATTAGAGTCTGGATCTTATCTTTCAGAGAACGGCATTCGTCAATAGTGTGTCCTTTCATGCTAGAATGGTATGCACAGGATTTATTTGGATTAACCTACTGAGAAGGGTTCTCATGGATTACAACAGGGATAGGGGTGACATAACCAGCAGCTCTATGTCTTTCATACAATCGATAGGTTCGGCAATAGCCGTATATTGTTTTGGAGGTCTTCGGTCAAAGTTTGGTCGAGGTCTAGGGAAGTTTTGGCGTGCAGGTGGGGATTGATAGTGGACAAGTTGAGTATTGTAGGCTTGTTAAACATGTGCGGGTTGGGAATATTTGGGTGAAGTAGGCTGATATGTGGGTGGTGGAGGTGATTGATAAGTGGGTGGTGGAGCTTGGTAAGAGGGTGGGGGTGCTTGGTAGTTTGGAGTAGGCTGATATGGGAGTGGAGGCATTGGGTAGGTTTGGTATTTGACGGGAGATTTGGTTCTCTGTGCCACCATTACGGCTCCTACGTCCCTTTTCTTGGACACACCGGCGGACTGTACGGCCTTGTTTGTAGCTTGTAAAGCCTCGAAACTAGCAACCATACCGCTTTTGTTGCCCTCTTCGATCCTTTCTCCCAGCTTGATGATGTCAGAAAATTTGTGGCTTTCAATCATCATTAGTAGCTCATAGTATTGCGGGTCTTGTGCCCGGACAAAGAATTTGTTCATTTGTTCCTCCTCCAAGGCAGGTCTGACCTTAGCGGCTTTCGACCTCCAGCGAGTAGCATACTCGCGAAACGTTTCTGTAGGTTTCATCTTCAGGTTCTGAATGTAGAACACATCCGGCGCATTTTCTGTGTTAAATCTGAACCTGTCCATGAAATCAGAGGCTATACCAGCCCAACTTGACCATTTCTTAGGATCCTGGCTGATGTACCAGAATACTGCATCTCCTTTTAGACTCCTCGTGAATAGCTTCATGTGGATTCTCTTGTCTTTTCCTACCCCAACTAACTTTTCCAATATGTCCTCAAATGGAGCCTGGGATTACCTGTTCCATCGAACATCTCAAACTTAGGAGGGTTGTACCCCTCGAGCAGTTCGACATCGGGCTGTATGCAAAGATATTCATAATTCAACCCTTCAATTCCCTTGTTTCCTTCAACACCCTGGATCCGGCTAGTCAATTTTTTATGTTCTTCAGCCAGGTTCTTGATAAGCAAATGTTTATCATCAGACTCGGGTGTGCTTGAGATGGGTTGGGTGGAGTGCGGCATAATCTCCACAGTGATGGGGGCGTTATGGTGTGTGAGGCAGTGGTCATTTGTGGAGTTTTGTGGTTCCGGGATAAGCAGCGGAGTATTGTTGGAATATGGCAGGTGTTGCAGTTGTGGTGAGGAACGGGATGGTTCTGTTGCTTTGGGAGATTCTGTGGAGGTGTAGGGTTCTGAGCATTTGGGAAATTGATATCTGGAGTAGTGAGGGAAAATGACAGATTCGCTAGATTCCGGACCTGATCAAGTTCTTCCTGAAATTTCAGCAGCTTTTGTTCCAGTTGGGATGCATTTTCCTTGGGAGCCAATGTACCATGACCGTGAGTGACCTCTACCCGTTCAGTTGATTTATCCTTTCTGGCGTTGTTCAAATCTTCCATCTTCCCTTTGTTCTTGTGTTTGACGGGACTGAGAAGAGGAGTGGGTGGAGGGCCCCTAGATCTTGTGAAATAGGATGATGTTGCCAGAGTTCACGAACTAACCTTTGGGGAGGGGAAATAATAAACAAAAGTAAAAATAAAAGGTAACAAGTTCATAAGGATCATAAAAAGATGTTGCAATATTTAAACACATAGTGCGGGAATGTAAAGCGTGTCCTAATTTGGGGACCTCTTTGTGCCCGAGGTAGGCCTAACGACAAGTTGATTTGGAGAACTTGGAATGCTAAATGCCTCATTTTATTGATAAAAGATAGACGAATCCCAAATCAACACTAAATAACAGGAAAAATAAAGTCACTAATAGTCATTGGGCTTATTACATTTTAAATAGCGAAAAGATAAAGTCCTATCTACTTGATCCCTAAAGGACCCTCCCCAGACTCGGCATCCTTGGCTCCGTCAAACAACTTCCCCAGCTCGCGAAGTCCCAGCAGCAAGTAGGCTCTGGCTAGATGTCCGCCTTCGTTCCACTCAGCATTCTAACAGTCTTCGACCCTTTTGAGAAACCTTCTTTCCAGCTCCACTATGCCTCGCTCTAGATATCCTAGTCGCTTGTTGGCATTGACGGCCATCCACTTCCATTCCTCAATTAACTTTTGATTGGCTTCTTATATCTCACGGTGCTCATTTCGCACTCCCGGATTCTCTTGCATAGTTGGTTGTATTTGACCTGTGCCTCGTCCTTTTCATCTATAATCCTTTGACCTCGAACAAACACAAGTTGACTCACTCTATTATGATTATCCTCCAACCAACCAGAATAGTAGGGAGTACAACCGGCGTGGTATCTATCTGGTGCGATGGTATCCCTTTCCATGATGATCTTGCAGTGCCACATATCCTGAGCTTGGCACTTGTAAGGACTATCATCAGCTTGGAAGTCAGCCCGAAAATGGCTCATCTTCTCGAACCTGGGTATAACCTGCTTCCTACCAGCTTGCCTCATAACTCGGAGAGGGACGTAAGGGTACGTTCCTCTCAGACCGATCAATATCAGAAAAGGTGCGTCTCGGGATCAGTTGATGAATTCTTCGATCGGAAACCATTCGAACATCCATTGTACTTGCTCCTCGGTCAAATTATCAAATAGCTCGAACCATCCTTTGGTATCCTCCAGCTGAGCAAACATATCAGGGATATAATTCATTCGCTTTGGGTGATGGAAAGCGATATAATCGTCCCAGTCCCTTCGTTGAATGCCTTGTCGGTATTCACCCTTTTGTAGATGCTCCACGAGCCACAGCAGAAGTAGCAAATTGCAACCCTCGAAGTGACTAGCTCCCTGTTGACACTTCTCTAGGGCTCGGTATATTTCTGCGACGATCATGGGCACAATGCTGAATGGTTGCCCTCCAATTCCTTCCATAAAGGTTTTAGTGACCATGGCTAGTCGGGTGTGGATTCTCACTTTCTTCATTGGAAACACAATCAACCCCAGAAAACAGAACATGAATACAAAGACCCTTCGATGGATATGTCCCAATGAGGTAATGGCAAACTCATCAGGATAGGTACGGTAGGATTTGATGTGACTGTACCTCTCGTACAAATAGTCAAAGGGTATATAGCATTCTTTGAGGCATGTCAGTTCTGGATTCTTTAACCGACCCATCATTTTGAGGAAACCTCTGCCCTTGCGGTTCTCAGGCATCAATAAACCTGGAGTCTCCCATACCAAACCGGCTAATCCTCCTATTTCTTTTAGCAAGGGTGTCATCTCAATTTCCCCGAAGCAGAAGATGGACCTTTCACAATCCCAAAATAGAGTAGCAGCTTCTATGATCTTGTTGTTGGGTTGGATTTCCGGGAGGGAGGGTAGATTCCCTGGATATTTTTGGACAAGAGTCTGGTCACTGGAATGAAGATCTTTCCACCAGCTTAGCAGTCTCTGGTGGATGTTGGTAACCATGCCGAATCCGGGGATTTCGTGCCTCATTATTTGCAAGAAAGAAGGGTTAGACCCAACCTCCACCGGACTGGATTATTTAACATCAATAATTAGCATTAAGCATTTAATTCTACAAATAAATGCACAGAGCATGATAATGTCCGTTTGGGTTTCAGGGAAACCCAGTGGACTTTGGACAAGGCTATCTTAAAGAGTCATTATGCGGACAACATAACTGACTCGGCTAGGTTTGACCATGATGCATGCACAGTTAAACAGAGTGAGGTTTCTATGGGGTTTTAGACTGGTACCCTTGAGCGGACAACTCAAGGGGAAAAGGCACGAAACCATCGACTACACTGTTGATCGACTTGTTTTACCGCAAATATGCCTTTTCCAGATTTAGGGGGTGATAATATTGGAAGAGCGCAACCACTCATTATAAGCGTTGCTATAGGATTTGTTTGGCACGAGTGGAATATGATGTTGAGCATGATTATGCAACAATTAAAGGCATGTTGTCACGTATTTGCACGTTTAGGAAAGCAGTAAATACAACAGTTTCATAATTTATAGCGGGAATGAAGGAACGTAGTAAAGGAAAGAAACAAAGAGACAAGTTAGTTTTGTAGTTGGAAAGGAAATTGAATGCTTAAAATAAATAAACAAATACTTGCGCATATAGAAGCATAAATTCACAATAATAGCCTGAAATGGTAAAAGCCTAAAGAAAATCCCCAGTAGAGTCGCCATGCTGTTGCGCCCCCTTTTTCTCGCAAAATTGGGTTTACGACATTTGATAAGGACAACTCGTTCCTTTTGGGAAAGGGGTTTGCAAATTTGAAGAGTCGCCACCTAATGATTAGGGTGCATTAGCACACCAGAAGAGTTTGATTTGAATAACCAGAGATAGGGTAAGGGCTTGAAATTATTCTAAGGGGAAGGTGTTAGGCACCCCTTAGAATCCACTAGTGTGGTTCCCGGCCAGACAATTATTGTGAATTTGGGTACAATTAGCATATAAACAAATAAGGCTCAAATAAGAGGGTATTTCATCACATAAAGGTTTGAAAGTAAACAAGGTTTGAAAGAGTAACTAGAAAAGCTGATTATAAAAATAAAGAGTTAAAATGATAAAAAGAAATAAATAAAGAATAAAGGGAGAAGGGTCCTACGTTTGTTAATAATATGGATCACCAACACAATGCCCGGTAATCACTCCTCAATGAGGGGCTACACGTGACATTATCGCGTGGTCATCATATCCATATCTACCCATCCCACCCCGTTAGGGTATTTAAAACGAGCAATGGTCTCGATTACTTATTGCATGCTATTACCCGCCCCAATCCTATCTGTCCCGGAGGCACTTAGGACTACTAATCCTAAAAGGGAAGGTATATTGGGCTTATTTGAGGTTTCAAAAGGTAAAAAATATAAGGCGACATACAAAACACATATTGCACATTTTAGGGGAAAAACATATAAACAAACAGGGGCTCATTTATACCTCCTTGAACAGAGAAAGCAGATAATTAGCATGACTTTCACATACTGTTTAGGTCTGATTAAATACAACATGTGAGAGAGAATTTAAGAGTTGAGGCAGGCTGCTTCGTTACAGAATTCATATAAAAAGCCCGAATCAGGCCTGCCTACTGGTTGTAATTGTTAAAACATATTCAGTTTATAGTTTTACCCTATGGCTTGCCTGAGTGTTAAGACGGGGTCCTATAGGCATGATATCTACTGAATTTAGAAGGTAATAAGACATTAAAACTCGAACGAATTATTTGAAAACCCTATAGGCATGATTGCTAAACTTTGGTTAAGCGAGGGATTCAGACTATTAAAGAGAGGCTGAATTTAAACGAATTGATTACAAGCTCTGCAACTGATAGTATCAATTGTTACTGATTTTATATCTAACACTGAGTGAAGAGAATCCGATTTATTCAGAAGCTCCTATAGGCATGCTTTCTATGCATTACTGCTTTTAAACCTTATAGGCATAGCACCAGGGTGCAGAAACTTGTTTTTTAAAACCTATAGGCATGGTATCTAAAAAATGCAGAAGCTTGTTTTAAACTTGTGGATATATCTAAATGCCAAACTTTGTTTAAAACCTTTTGCTATGCTATTTATATGCAACTGAATATGCAGAATTAGAACATCCTATAGACATGATTTCTATATGCATTTGAATATGTAGAATTGCAATAGACCTATATGCATGATTTTTATATGTATTTGAATATGCAGAATTGTAATAGACCTATAGGAATGATTTCTATATGTATTTGAATATGCAGAATTGTAATAGACCTATAGACATGACCTCTATATGTATTTGCATATGTAGAATTGTAATAGACCTATAGGCATGATTTCTATATGTATTTGCATATGCAGAATTGTAATAGACCTATAGGCATGATTTCTATATGTATTTGAATATGCAGAATTGTAATAGACCAATAGGCATGATTTCTATATGTATTTGAATATGCAGAATTGTAATAAACCTATAGGCATGATTTCTACCCTTTGCATGCATAGTTACCCATCCCCTTTTTTCACTAGCCAGCCCCAAGCGTTTATTACAACTTATTACAAACCAGAATGAATAAAATTACATCAGGAAAAGTAAAAAAACGTACAACCAAAGGAGAGACTGATTCAAACTTCCTGTCTGAGTTGTGAGATAGACCAAACTCAAAGACCATTGATCCAAATCCTTTCACCTATTTGAGTGTGGCAGAGTTCCCTAAGAGCCTCAATGAGACTCCAGGCAGTGCTCACAGGACAAGTGCAGTGTGGAAGTGCCGGCCCTCAAGTGTCCAAGTTCAGAGGGAACTCAAAGGGTCCCAAGGCAAGGCTCACAAGAGGGGGGCAGAACTTAAGTCTAAGAGAGAGTGCGAGTGAAGAAAACAGAGTTTTAAAGAACTAAGAAAGTACAGAAGAGGGAGAAGGGGCTGGGAAGCAGTCATAAACAAGTCATATAAAGGGTTCAGGGATTGGGGAAATTGCCAAAGAGCCTATGTACTTAGGCATTAGCTAATCCTTGGCACACACAGCAATAGAGAGTGATGTTATGCTTACAGAATCAACAAGAATACACAACACATGATGGTGACATAGAGGTTAGGATTCCAGGGGAATCAAGTTTGAGCCATAGACAATATTATTTAATACTGTCCTGCCTCAAACAAACCATTAATATCAAACACATTGGGGGTATGGGGGTTTGGAATTCATAATAGGAGAAGATTATGGCATGCTAAAATAAACGCTGAACTGAGCACCAACAGTAGGCAGACATGCACGTAAAGGTATTAAATAAACACATTGTTTGTGATTGCTGAAAATCTTAATCAGTACATACCAGTTTCAAGGAGGCAAAATATAGTAAAAGCAGTAGCAGGACTTTGATAAACAGGCCACAGTACAAGTAACAACATAGAATGCTTCTTTTTTTTTGAATGTGAGTGTGGGTTCAGAAAATTAAGGGTGTTCGTGTGTTGTGTTAATGAGAGTGCAGGGCATTTATTGTTTGAAAATAGGTGCAGAAATAAGGCAAGAATCATAGTTTAGTAGTAACTATGGAACTATGTACCAATTAAGATCAATCAGTATATGGACTTCCTTTAATTGAGGAGTTCAAACTTAAACAGTAATGGACAGAAATTATTTAAGGAAGGAGATCAAGTAAACATCTTGTGCAAAGTAGACAATTGGGGGTAAATACATAGGACTTTAATTAAGGGAAGAATTAATGAAGAATCTTTGAAATATATGGTTAACCAAATAAAGTAAGAAACACAACAAATCAATCAACACATAGTAAATCCATGCTCTTACGTCCTTAAACCTCATGTACTGCAAAAACACTAAAATTACATAAGTATAGGAGATAATTGCATTCAAAACAAGCTAAAATCTAAGCAATTTTCATTGAAATGTGCCGAAATTCTCCGGCACATCAACACCCCCAACTTAAACTCTTGCTTGTCCTCAAGCAACTAAAACGACACTATCCTATTCTAGACTCCATCTAACAGACATGAAACAATAGTGACCGTGGACGGTGTCCGTTGTCAGTACTCAAGCATGCATTTTTCAATTGTTTACCCTTCCTGAATCATCAACTATTANGAAAATCTTAATCAGTACATACCAATTTCATGGAGGCAAAATACTGTAAAAGCAGTAGCAGGACTTTGAAAAACAGGCCACAGTACGAGTAACAAGAGAGAATGCTTTTTTTTAATGTGAGTGTGAGTTCAGAAAACTAAGAGTGTTCGTGTGTTTTTGTGTAAATGAAAGAGCCAGGTATTTATAGTGTGAAAAAGGGCAGAAACTAAGGCAGGAAAATAATTATGGAACTGTGTACCAATTAATATCAATCAGTATAAAAACCTCCTTTAAACTCAAACGGTAAAGGGTAGAAAACTTTTAAGGAAGGAAATCAAGTAAGCATCTTGTGCAAGGTATGCATCTTGGAGAAGATGACTTTCTCTCTCAAGACCCTCTCTTCCTCTATCTTATTTTGTGCAGAAGATCGTTAAAGAATGAGGGGGATGTGTGATTTATTTCAAAGGGGTCGGGTTTTAAAATTTAGAAAAAAAAAATAGAAGCCCGAGCAAGATCTGCGGTCGCATTCTGCAATCGCAGAACCGAAATGCGGTCCGCAGATTGGACTGCAGAAGTGCCCCCAAAACTCTAAGGAGTCTGTTCGGGTCTGCGACAGGAATGCAGTCCACATTCCTGTTATGCGGTCGCATTGTGCACCGCAGGACTGACCTTCACAAATCCTTGAGGAACTTATGCGACGATTATGTGGTCCGCATATTGGTTATGCGATCACATAATAGACCGCATTTTCAACATTAATTTTGACAACTCTTCTATTTCACTCTGCGGTAGGAATGCGGTCCGCATACTAGATCTGCGACCGCATTCTGGGCCGCAGAATTCTATGCATTCCTAACACATATTCGGAGTCGACACCACAAGATACTAGGTTTTGAGCCAAAAACTTTTACGGGGCCTCACATCCTCCCCCTCTTAAAATCATTCGTCCCTGAATAAGGACCTGTTTCAAACTTTTCAGTATTCCAAAGGCCAGTTGGTTTTGAAAACATGCTACGCAGATTCCTATACTTTTCACTATTTCCCATATTCTTAGAAAAATTTTGCCAGAGTTTCCTTTGTAATTTGGACATCTCTGCCTGACAGAGGGCCCCCGAAACACAAATTCCAAACACCATAGCAGAATTACAACCACCCCTACAACTGTCATACAATTTCCTACCTTAACAATTGAACACATTTGATCACTTGATACGTTTTGCTTATGAATCAGTTATTTCAATGAGTTTCACATAATTTAGCCATTTCAACATACTACATGCATACAAATAATTCATTACTAACATATACAACCATTAATTGATTACTTATCACAAGAGTTCTTTGTAAAATTTTCATTTACCAAAGAGATGTTCACATGACTTAAAACAATCACAACACCTATAAGTCTTGCACAACTAGAGGGACTTCACTAGCATTTAGGAGGGAACCAATTCGGACACAATGATAGTTGTTTTAGAAATAGAAAGGCCACATAATTTCTTCTAGACTTGATCAAACAGATGGGGATATTTCTCTTTCACTTCCTTCTCCGCTTCCCATGTAGCTTCCTCAACTTGTTGACTTCGCCATAACACCTTAATTGAGGCAACTTCCTTATTTCTCAACATACAGACTTGTCTATCAAGAATGGCAACCGGAACTTCTTCATACGACAACTCTTCATTAACCTTGATAGTCTCGACTGGCACGATAGTGGACGGATCTCCAACTACTTTCTTCAACATAGATATATGGAACACCGGGTGCACTAATGACATTTCAGGAGGTAATTCTAACCTATAGGCCACCTGCCCTACCCTTTGAACGATCCGGTACGGCCCGACGTACCTAGGATTCAACTTACCTTTCTTCCCGAATCGCATGACTCCCTTCATAGGAGATACCCTCAAGAACACCCAATCATCAACTTGAAATTCCAATTCTCTTCGACGAACGTCCGCATAGGATTTCTGGCGACTCTGAGCAGTTTTCATCCTTTCCTGAATGACTTTAACTTTCTCCACAGCCTGGTGCACAAGATCCGGTCCTATTAATTCTGCTTCACCCACTTTAAACCATCCGATCGGAGACCTGCACCTCCTTCCGTACAATGCCTCAAATGGGGCCATTTGAATGCTAGCATGAAAGCTGTTATTGTAAGCAAATTCTATAAGTGGCAAGTGATCATCCCAATTACCTTTGAAATCCAAGACACAAGCCCGCAACATATCTTCAAGCGTCTGAATAGTCCGCTCCGCTTGACCATCAGTCTGTGGATGGAAAGCTGTGCTGAGATTCACCTGAGTACCCAAACCTTGCTGAAATTTCTTCCAAAAATTAGCTGTGAACTGGGCCCCTCGATCCGAGATAATAGAAAGTGGAGTGCCATGAAGCCTTACTATCTTCTTGATATACAACTTAGCGTATTGTTCTGCAGTATCGGTGGACATGACTGGCAAGAAGTGCGCTGATTTGGTGAGTCGATCCACTATTACCCAAATTGAGTCGAACTTGCGCTGAGTGCGAGGTAATCCTACCACGAAATCCATGTTGATCATCTCCCATTTCCACATTGGTATTTCCATAAGCTGAGTTAACCCACCGGGCCGCTGATGCTCAGCCTTCACTTGCTGATAATTCGGACATTTAGATACAAAGTCCGCCACACCCCTCTTCATACCGTTCCACCAATAAATCTCCTTGAGGTCATGATACATTTTCGTAGAACCTGGATGCACGGAATATCTGGAATTATGAGCCTCCACCATTACCCTCTCCCGAAGCTTATCCACATCCGGAACACACAGCCTACCTTGACACCGCAATACACCATCCTCGTCGCCGAGTGAAAATGCCGAAGTCTTGTTACTCAAAACTGCTTCCTTCATTTGAGCCAATGCTGGATCGATAAACTGCTTTTCCTTGACTTCCGCTACGAGTGACGATTCTGCTCCATTATGTACCATAACATTCCCCTCGTCTGATGTCGAAATACAAACCCCTAGACTGGCCAATTGATAAACCTCCCGAGCCAAGGGGCTTTGATCCACTCCCAAATGAGCCAAACTACCCATAGATTTCCGACTGAGAGCGTCGGCCACCACGTTCGCCTTCCCTGGATGGTACAAAATGTTCATATCATAATCCTTGAGTAATTCTAACCACCGTCGCTGCCTTAGGTTCAATTCCTTCTGCTTGAACAAATACTGGAGACTCTTGTGGTCTGAGAACACATCCACATGGACCCCATAAAGATAATGCCGCCATATTTTCAAAGCAAACACAACTGCCGCAAGCTCCAAATCATGTGTCGAATAATTCTTCTCGTGATTCTTGAGCTGCCTCGAAGCATACGCTATAACTTTCCCATGTTGCATCAACACACACCCCAAACCAACCCTGGAGGCATCGCAATAAACCACAAATCCTTCCGTGCCTTCCGGCAAGGTCAATATTGGTGCCGAGGTCAACCTTGACTTCAGTTCCTGAAAACTTTTCTCACAAGCGTCGGACCATTGGAACTTAACTGCTTTCTGCGTCAACTTAGTCAATGGGGAGGCGAGGGCAGAGAATCCCTCCACAAACCTCCGATAATACCCTGCTAAACCCAAGAAGCTACGAATCTCTGTCGGGGTCGTGGGTCTAGGCCAATCTTTTACTGCTGCAATCTTCTGGGGGTCTACCTGAATCCCTTCACTAGAAACAACATGACCCAAAAAGGCAACGGACTCCAACCAAAACTCACATTTTGAAAATTTAGCATACAACTGGAGCTGATGAAGAGTCTGCAAAACTGCCCTGAGGTGACCGGCATGATCCTCCCGGCTCCGCGAATAAACAAGGATGTCGTCAATAAAAACAATCACGAAGGAGTCTAGAAATGGCTTGAAGACACGATTCATAAGATCCATAAAGGCTGCCGGGGCGTTGGTTAGCCCAAAAGACATGACCAAGAATTCAAAGTGACCATAGCGAGTTCTGAAAGCGGTCTTGGGAATATCCTGCTCCCTAATCTTCAATTGGTGATACCCGGACCGTAGATCAATTTTGGAGAAGAACCTTGCACCTTGCAATTGGTCGAACAAATCATCTATTCGAGGCAGAGGATATTTATTCTTGATGGTGACTTTGTTGAGCTGCCGATAATCAATACACATCCGGAGCGACCCATCCTTCTTCCTGACAAAGAGAACCGGAGCACCCCACGGCGACACACTCGGCCGTATGAACCCCTTTTCTAATAAATCCTTCAGCTGCTCCTTTAACTCCCTTAACTCCGCTGGAGCCATTCTGTATGGTGGAATAGATATTGGCTGCGTATCTGGCAATACATCAATCCCGAAATCAATCTCCCTATCTGGCGGAATCCCTGGAAGCTCGTCCGGAAACACTTCGAGAAACTCATTCACGACTGGCACGGACTCGGGGGTAGACACTTCTAAAGTGGTGTCCGCCACCCGGACCAAATGATAGATACATCCCTTCTTGATCATCTTTGAAGCCTTAAGGTAGGAAATAAACCTACCCTTCGGCACCACATCATTCCTTTTCCACTCGATAACCGGCTCATTAGGGAACTCGAGTCTCATGACTCTCGTTCGGCAGTCAAGTTTAGCAAAGCACTAATAAAGCGAGTCCATCCCCATAATCACATCAAAATCCACCATTCCAAGCTCGATAAGATCGGCCGTGGTAACGCGGCCACATACCGTGACAACACAATTCCTATAAACTCGCGCGGCTGTAATAGAATCACCAACCGGAGTCGATACAGAGAACGACTCATGAAGCTGTTCGGGTTCTATCCCAAAGCTTGAAGCAATGAATGGGGTGACATAAGACAAAGAGGACCCCGGATCAATAAGAGCATAACAATCAATGGCCTGAACAGACAAGATAACTGTAACCACATCTGGAGAAGCCTCTGCACTCTGACGACCACTCAAAGCATAGAACCGGCTGGGTCCACCTCTACCACGAGCTCCACCCCTAACTGTACCACGGCCTACTGGGGCTGGAGGACGCACAGATGATGTGGCGACTGAAGAACCGGACGACTGAGCAGATCCCCTACCCATGCCCTGACTGGGCACACGACAGCCTCGCTGAATATGACCTCTCACCCGGCATCTGAAACACACCCGGATATCCAAGTAGCAAGTCTCTGTATGAAATCTCCCACACTTGGGGCATGGAGCCCTCCCCTGCTGCTGTGATCTCCCTCCTGAACGACCGGACTGATGGGGTCTCCTAATGTCTGAACCTGGTCTCATGCAGTTGCTCTGCTAATAACTGTGCAGAGATGGTGGTGTGCTCGCTGAGGACTGAGCATATGACTGGGACGGCCCTGATGACCCTCTTCCCTGAGCTGATCTCCCTAAGTGACCCGCTGATCGGCCCTGCTGCTATTCTCCCTTTCCGCCCGAATCTTCAACTTCCTAGCCTCTGTGGCCTGAGCGAATCCCACAATCTTTCCATAGTTCATATCCGAGTGTAAGGCCACTGTAGCAGCCTCATTCACTACCAAGGGACTAAGGCCCTGAACAAATCGCCGAACTCTAGCTGCCATGGTCGACACTAACTGAGGAACATACTTGGACAATCTCACGAACTCCATGTGGTACTCCCAAATACTCATGCTGCCCTGCTTGAGGGCCTCAAACTCAGTGGCATGGGCTGCTACTGTCTCAGTAGGCAAGAATTGGTCCATGAACGCATCTACAAACTCATCCCATCTGGCCGGAGGTCCTCCCTCCCCACGGGAATCCTCCCACATCTCGAACAATGAATACGCTGCTCCCCTCAACCTGTATGATGCCAACTCAACTCCCTCTGTCTCTGAAGCTTTCATCACTCGCAGGGTCTGATACATTTCATCAATGAATTCCTGCGGGTCGGCCTCTAGGTCTGTGTCGGAGAACTCTGGAGGGGCTAGCCGCGAAAACTGGTTAACTTTGGAACTGGCAGAATTTCCCTGTCCGCTGGAGGACACAGGGGCATCATGAGATCTCTAGGCCTGGGCGGCCACTAACTGGGTCAACATATGGATGGCTCCTCTAAGGTCCGCATCAGAAACCTTGGGACCAGGAGCTGGAACGGTGCCAGAATCAGGAGTATCGGCGGGAGGGATGGTGGCACCCTCTGCCATTGCAGGAACAGGAACCCTCTGGTCTAGGACAGACGGGCCAGGCAGGTTCAAGGCCGGGGAGTCACTCTCACCCACGGCATCAGGTACATGATTCATAGCCTCCCTCGGGGTGGCATTGGCCCCAAGGCCGAGTCTAGCTCTCTTCTTAGGTTCCATTACTGAAAAATTTGGAACAAAGCACGAGTTAGACATAGATGCTTTCAAATTTCACTTCACCGCACGATACAGAATAACAAGGAAGTGGGAAATTTCCTAAATGTCCATGCAGCCCCCCACTTATAGATGTGGTCGACTTCACACCGATAAGTAGGGCTCTACTAGACACGGCTCCGAGACATCCTAGGACTCCTTAAAACCTTAGGCTCTNCTAGGAATAGGACCCTTTGTTGGAAGTGATCAGGTTATGCTGGCATAAACTAAGGAGTGGGACACTATGTTTGAAAGTCATCAGGTTTTGTTGGCATCAACTAGGGAATGGGATCCTATGTTGGAAAGTTATCAGGTTATGTTGGCATCAACTAGGGAGTGGCACCCAATGTGTGAAAGTCATCAGGTTATGCTGGCTTGAACTAGGGTGTGGGACCCTAGGTTGGAAAGTCATCAGGTTATGCTGGCTTTAACTAGGGAGTGGGACCCTATGTTGGAAAGTCATCAGGTTATGCTGACATTAACTAGGAAGTAGGACCCATTGTTGCAACGTCATTAGATTATGTTGGCATCAACTAGGAATAGGACCCTATGTTGGAAAGTAATCAGGTTCTGCTGGCATCAACTAGGGAGTGAGACCCTATGTTGGATAGTCATCAGGATATGCTAGCATCAACTAGGGAGAGGCAACATATTTTGAAAAGTCATCAGGTTATGCCGGCATCAACTACGGAGTGGGACCCAATGTTGGAAAGTCATTAGGTTATGTTGGCATCAATTAGGGAGTGGGACCCTATGTTGGAAAGTCATCAGGTTATGCTGGCATCAACTAGGCAATAGTGTCACGCCCCAAATTCGAGGGACATGACCGGCGCCAGACCGGGTAGCCCCAGTCAAGCGGACCTGGGTGCCTTTCCTAACCCACATGTTACCCTATCTTTTCCTTACTCAATATTCCAAGAATTAGCCATATAATTAACTTAGAACACCTTTTTGCAAAACATATATACGTACATAATAGTTAATGAAATTACAAATTCTTTGCCCAACACATGAACATAAACTTACACAAGTTCTTAACCCACATCTACTGTCCACGGAGCCTCTAAAAGTACAACAGGATAATATATTATTTGCCGGTAACATGGCTCCGGCTATACCTTACACAAAAATCAAGAATAAAACTCCGAAAACAAGCGGCCTGAGCCACGCAGGGCCCCGAGAGGAAAGGGGCTCACCAAAAAGCTGATGGAGGACGAAGGGGAGCTACGATCGGTGGACTGGAGTACCTGCTACGGATCCACCTACAATCATAACACGAATGTAGCGCCCCCGGCAAATGGGACGTCAGTACATTTGAATTGTACTGGTATGTATGAACAAACCTTGCTCCAAGTAAACTCGAACCATAAACAAGTATGTAGCAGTAATAAAAACAACAATCAAATAAACAAAGAGGGAATAACTAAGCCGAACAAGTATACAGTCTCTCCTGCTTCCTCTTCCACACTTCCACATCGATAATTTCACAATTTATAAGCAAGTATGTAATCGTAATAGAAATAACAATCAAATACACAAAGAAGGAACAATCAAGCCAAACAAGTTTACAATCTCTCCTGTTTTCCCCTTCCACATTTCCACATCAACAATTTCACAATTTGTTCATAATTTCATTTCAATAGTGATTTCGATCACTTTCCACCCTTATAACCTCAGCCACCCTTATTACCTCGGCCACCCTTATCACCACAACCCACACCTTATTACTTCGTGTTGTGGCGCGCAACCCGATCCCACCGAGCAATCACAATTCACAAACAATACCACAGCAATGACAATTTACAAGGAGAACAACAACAAGTTTCAGGAACAACGACAACAAACCCCAATAACAACGACAACACATCTCAAGGAACAACAACACAACTCACACAGGGTTTATATGACTATCAATGCCATTTCCGTCTTTTTCAGTAGCCCGTTGTACCATTTAAATCACAACAATAATTTTCCACAACTAGCCACAAAGGATGTTACCACAGTTATCTCAATTTCACCAATCTTGATTCCTTTCCATCATTTATTGCTACAGTTCTTACCACATAACACATTCGAAATCACAACTTGGTTTATTGCCATTTACTTGGACAATCATATCGGACGTCTTAACCAACAATGTTTAAGGCACAATATTTACATGAATTCACAAATGGTTCACACAAGTAAACACATATTACTAGCAAGAGTTTAACTTCACAAATAACCCACGTAGACCACACGTACCAAATGCTGAACACCAAGCAAGGTGATTTTACAAAGATCAAAGTTAGCCATACATACCTGGAGCCGAATTCCCTTTTAAATTCTATTTCCAATTCACCAAATAATCTAGCAACGTCAATCTAGTGCAAAATTTAATACACATAACTTAGAATTGGGGTTCACAAATGCTTCTCAAACTTATCTAGGTTATCAGCCCCTTCTTTGTACAAGTCTTTGCTCCCACCCAACTACTCCTACTAGATTTTAGGTTATAGAAAGGCATGCATGTATGAGTTTAATCATTATTTTCAAGAACCAATGCATGAGACTCCTCCCCTTAGTTTAAACCTGAAATTCAATGAAAAGGGTTAGGGATTTTACCTGCAAGAAAAGGGGGATGAAAATAAGCTTGAAATTTCCCGGCCCGGATAGTTTTGAAGAATCAAATTTTGGAGAAGTTGACTTTCTCTCTCAAGACCCTCTCTTCCTCTCTCTTATTTTGTGCAGAAGATCGTTAAAGAATGAGGGGGATGGGTGTTTTATTTCAAAGGGGTCGGATTTTAAAATTTAGAAAAAAAATACAAGCCCGAGAAAGATCTGCGGTCGCATTCTGCGATCGCAGAACCGAAATGCGGTCCGCAGATTGGACCGCAGAAGTGCCCCCAAAACTCTGAGGAGTCTGTTCGGGTCTGCGACAGGAATGCGGTCCGCATTCCTGTTATGCTGTCGCATTGTGCACCGCAGAACTGACCTTCACAAATCCTTGAGGAACTTATGCGACGATTATGCGGTCCGCATATTGGTTATGCGATCGCATCATAGACCGCATTTTCAACATTAATTTTGACAACTCTTTTGTTTCACTCTGCGGTAGGAATGCGGTCTGCATACTAGATCTGCGACCGCATTCTGGGCCGCAGATTGGCATTTTCTGGAAAAATTGATTCTTTTGATTTTTTACAAGCCCAACACATATTCTGAGTCGACACCACAAGATACTAGGTTTTGAGCCAAAAATTTTTATGGGGCCTCACATCCTCCCCCACTTAAAATCATTCGTCCCCGAATGAGGACCTATTTCAAACTTTTCAGTATTTCAAAGTCCAGTTAGTTTTGAAAACATGCTATGCAGATTCCTATACTTTTCACTATTTCCCATATTCTTAGAAAAATTTTGACAGAGTTTCCTTTATAATTTGGACATCTTTACTTGACAGAGGGTAAGGCCCCGGAAATTTTCGCTAAGTAATTTAGGATTTCGTGGTGTCACGTAGGCTTATTATAATATTTTTATGTGCTATTAACATGGTGTACATCCATTGGATTTGGTAAATATGTGTATAAGTCTTATGGTAAGTAATTTAGGGTCCAACGAAAGGCCAAAGTCTAAGAAAAATTGGAAAAGTCCATAATAGGCAAAAATTCCCAATGATCTTGCACTATTCCCTACTTTGAACAAGCACATCTAAATATGTATAATGTTTTATGTGATGAATAACCTATCAAATGAAAGGTCTTTGAGTCTAGTTTCCAGCTCTTCAAACCGTTCGTCATTTGGACATTCCTACGCAATGTTATGATCAAATTACCAAAGGCTGGAAAATGCTATCCTGTGTCAAATCTGCGACCGCCTTCCCTCTCGCATTGTTGACTCTGCAGTCGCATTTCTGTCGCAGACTGGGCCAGTGTAGCCCAGTTTTGGGCGCTGATTTTGCGGTGCATTATGCGGCCAGCATTCGCGTTCTGCGGTCCATTCTGCTATAGCAGAATTGACATCGGAGGGTTAATTTTCTAATTTTTATAACCTGACCCCATTCAATATATAGCCTTTGGGGCTTCATTTGGGGTCATTTTCTACTAATTTTAGAGAGAGGTGAGAGCATTTTAGAGAGAGAAGGAGGAACCCAACATTTAAATCATCCAAACCTTGCATCAATCTTCCAGAATCAAAGAACCCAATCACAAGTTCTTCATTTAAGAGGTAAGATTCTATACCCTAGGTTTTAATTTCGAGTTTGGAGTATAAGATGGGGTATTGAGGTATGATTTTTGGGTGTAATGCTATTATGTATACATGCATGGACAACTTAGGTTTATGGGAAGATCGTTTCACATAAATAAGTAAAGATTGGGTTAGGGAATGAAGAAAATCTTGAAAAGGGGATTTGAAATCAAGATACTCAACTAGTATTTGATAAAATGCTCAAATGAGCTAGAATTATGAATATCTTCATAATTTGTGTTCAATTTTGCTATGTCCCAAAATAAATTGAAGTTGCTAGAATTGCCGGAATATCGTAGTAATTAAAGGAAAGCTCAAGAAAGGTATGTATGGCTAACTTTAACTCTTGTAGAATCCCCTTTGTTGTGACGACCATACGGTATGTGTACCTTGTATGAGAATATGTGAATTGATTCCCTTAGTTGATTTCCATACCACCAAGTTATATGTGATTGTGAGAAGTGATTTGATGTGCCTATCTTGTTATGTGCAAAGTTTGTAAAAGCTTGAGGATGTCGACATGGAAGTATGTGTTTACTTATGTGAACTATTTGTGAATTCTTGGATTTATGTGCCTTGAACGTTGTTGGTTAAGTCTTACGATATGATGGTGCAAGTAAATGGAAACAAACCAAATGTGGGTCTGTGATTGTGAAAGTGTTATGTGGTAAGAACTTAGAAACAAATGATGGAAGGAAATCGTAAATGATGCACTTGGAACAACTGTGGTAATAACATATTTGGCTTGTTGTGGGTAATTATTGTGGTGACTTAAATTGCATATGAGTTGTTGAATATGATGAAGTGGTATTGATGGCTACGGAAATTCTTGTGAATTGTTGTGGTTGTTCTTTGAGAATTGTTGTTGTTGTTCTTGTGAATTGTTGTTGTTGTGCGTTGTTTGTGAATTGTGATTGTTCGGTGGGATCGGGTTGCGCGCCGCAACACGAAGTAATAAGGTGTGGGTTGTGGTGATAAGGGCGGCCAAGGTAATAAGGGTGGAAAGTGATCGAAATCACTATTGAAATGAAAGAATGAGAAATTTGTGAAATCATTGATGTGATAATGTTGAAGGGGAAAAGGAGAGATTGTAAAACTTGTTTGGCTTTGATTGTTTCTTTCACGTGCATTTGAACGTTGATTCTATTGATGTCTGTTACTTGTGTGTGTTATTTGATTTTACTTGGGGTGAAGTTTGTTTATACATACCAGTACAATTCAAATGTACTGACGTCCCTTTTGCCGGGGGTGCTACATTCGTGTTATGATTGTAGGTGGTTCTATAGCAGGTACTCCAGTCCACCGACAGTAGCACCTCCTCCACTTTCCATCAGCTGTATTGGTGAGCCCCTTTCCTCTCGGGGCCCTACGTGGCTCATGCCGCCTTTCCTCCGGAGTTTATATTGGTATTTGTGTAAGGTATAGCCGGAGCCTTGTTGCTGGCATTTCCATATTATTCTTCAATTGTATTTAAAGGCTCTGAAGACAGGTTGTGGGTAGTGTCGGGCATAGGGATTTAAAAATTGAAATATTGATGTTTGGCAATGATGTATAAAACTTCTAATACCTTTAATATTGCGAATGAAGTTGCTAATGAAAATGAAATAGAAATTGTTAATGATATGTTTATAGAATTTGATTAATGGATTCCATCTCATATTTATTCATGAGTTAGTTTGGGTAGAAGGAGATCTAACAGGGTTGCTCGGACAGGTTTACTCGGTTGAGCACCGGTTGCGCTCCTCGGATTTTGGGGCGTGACACAGAGGGCCCCCGAAACACAAATTCCAAACACCATAGCAGAATTACAACCATCCCTACAACTGTCATACAATTTCCTACCTTAACAATTGCACACATTTGATCACTTGGTACGTTTTTCTTATGAATCAGTTATTTCAATGAGTTTCACATAATTTAGCCATTTCAACATACTACATGCATACAAATAATTCATTACTAACATATACAACCATTAATTGATTACTTATCACAAGAGTTCTTTGTAAAATTTTCATTTACCAATGAGATGTTCACATGACTAAAAAGTCTTGCACAACTAGAGGGACTTCACTAGCATTTAGGAGGGAACCAATTCGGACACAATGATAGTTGTTTTAGAAATAGAAAGGCAACATAATTTCTTCTAGACTTGATCAAACATATGGGGATTTCTCTTTCATTTCCTTCTCCGCTTCCCATGTAGCTTTCTCAACTTGTTGACTTTTCCACAATACCTTAGCTGAGGCAACTTCCTTATTTCTCAACTTACGGACTTGTCTATCAAGAATGGAAACCGGAACTTCTTCATACGACATCTCTTCATTAACCTTGATAGTCTCGACTGGTATGATAGTGGATGGATCTCCATCTACTTTCTTCAACATAGATACATGGAACACCGGGTGCACTAATGACATTTCAGGAGGCAATTCCAACCTATTGGCCACCTGCCCTACCCTTTGAACGATCTGGTACGGCCCGACGTACCTAGGATTCAACTTACCTTTCTTCCCGAATCGCATGACTCCCTTCATAGGAGATACCCTCAAGAACATCCAATCATCAACTTGAAATTCCAATTCTCTTCGACAAACGTCCGTATAGGATTTCTGGCGACTCTGAGCAGTTTTCATCCTTTCCTGAATGACTTTAACTTTCTCCACAGCCTGGTGCACAAGATCCGGTTCTATTAATTCTGCTTCACCCACTTCAAACCATCCGATCGGAGACCTGCACCTCCTTCCGTACAATGCCTCAAATGGGGCCATTTGAATGCTAGCATGAAAGCTGTTACTGTAAGCAAATTCTATAAGTGGGAAGTGATCATCCCAATTACCTTTGAAATCCAAGACACAAGCCCGCAACATATCTTCAAGCGTCTGAATAGTCCGCTCCACTTGACCATCAGTCTGTGGATGGAAAGCTGTGCTGAGATTCACCTGAGTACCCAAACCTTGCTGAAATTTCTTCCAAAAATTAGCTGTGAACTGGGCCCCTCGATCCGAGATAATAGAAAGTGGAGTGCCATGAAGCCTTACTATCTCCTTGATATACAACTTAGCGTATTGTTCTGCAGTATCGGTGGACTTGACTGGCAAGAAGTGAGCTGATTTGGTGAGTCGATCCACTATTACCCAAATTGAGTCGAACTTGCGCTGAGTGCGAGGTAATCCTACCACGAAATGCATGTTGATCATCTCCCATTTCCACATTGGTATTTCCATAAGCTGAGTTAACCCACCGGGCCGCTGATGCTCAGCCTTCACTTGCTGACCATTCGGACATTTAGATACAAAGTCCGCCACACCCCTCTTCATACCGTTCCACCAATAAATCTCCTTGAGGTCATGATACATTTTCGTAGAACCTGGATGTACGGAATACCTTGAATTATGAGCCTCCGCTATTACCCTCTCCCGAAGCTTATCCATATCCGGAACACACAGCCTACCTTGACACCGCAATACACCATCCTCGTCGCCGAGTGAAAATGCCGAAGTCTTGTTACTCAAAACTGCTTCCTTCATTTGAGCCAATGCTGGATCGATAAACTGCTTTTTCTTAACTTCCACTACGAGTGACGATTCTGCTCCATTATGTACCATAACATTCCCCTCGTCTGATGTCGAAATACAAACCCCTAGACTGGCCAATTGATAAACCTCCCGAGCCAAAGGCCTTTGATCCACTCCCAAATGAGCCAAACTACCCATAAATTTTCGACTGAGAGCGTCGGCCACCACGTTCGCCTTCCCTGGATGGTACAAAATGTTCATATCATAATCCTTGAGTAATTCTAACCACCGTCGCTGCCTTAGATTCAATTCCTTCTGCTTGAACAAATACTGGAGACTCTTGTGGTCTGAGAACACATCCACATGGACCCCATAAAGATAATGCTGCCATATTTTCAAAGCAAACACAACTGTCGCAAGCTCCAAATCATGTGTCGGATAATTCTTCTCGTGATTCTTGCGCTGCCTCGAAGCATACGCTATAACTTTCCCATGTTGCATCAACACACACCCCAAACCAACCCTGGAGGCATTGCAATAAACCACAAATCCTTCCGTGCCTTCCGGCAAGGTCAATATTGGTGCCGAGGTCAACCTTGACTTCAGTTCCTGAAAACTTTTCTCACAAGCGTCGGACCATTGGAACATAATTGCTTTCTGCGTCAACATAGTCAATGGGGAGGCGAGGGCAGAGAATCCCTCCACAAACCTCCGATAATACCCTACTAAACCCAAGAAGCTACGAATCTCCATCGGGGTCGTGGGTCTAGGCCAATCTTTTACTGTTGCAGTCTTCTAGGGGTCTACCTGAATCCCTTCACTAGAGACAACATGACCCAAAAAGGCAACGGACTCCAACCAAAACTCACATTTTTAAAATTTAGCATACAACTGGTGCTGATGAAGAGTCTGCAGAACTGCCCTGAGGTGACTGGCATGATCCTCCCGGCTCCGCGAATAAAGAAGGATGTCGTCAATGAAAACAATCACGAAGGAGTCTAGAAATGGCTTGAAGACCCGATTCATAAGATCCATGAAAGCTGTCGGGGCGTTGGTTAGCCCAAAAGACATGACCAAGAATTCAAAGTGACCATAGCGAGTTCTGAAAGCGGTCTTGGGAATATCCTGCTCCCTAATCTTCAATACGTGATACCCGGACCGTAGATCAATCTTGGAGAAGAACCTTGCACCTTTTAATTGGTCGAACAAGTCATCTATCCGAGGCAAGGGATATTTATTCTTGATGGTGACTTTGTTGAGCTGACGATAATCAATACACATCCGGAGCGACCCATCCTTCTTCCTGACAAAGAGAACCGGAGCACCCCACGGCGACACACTCGGCCGTATAAACCCCTTTTCTATCAAATCCTTCAGCTGCTCCTTTAACTCCCTTAACTCGGCTGGAGCCATTCTGTACGGTGGAATACATATTGGCTGCGTATCTGGCAGTACATCAATCCCGAAATCAATCTCCCTATCTGGCAAAATCCCTGGAAGCTCGTCCGGAAACACTTCAAGAAACTCATTCACGACTGGCACGGACTCGGGGGTAGACACTTCTGAAGTGGTATCCGCCACCCGGACCAAATGATAGATACATCCCTTCTTAATCATCTTTGAAGCCTTAAGGTAGGAAATAAACCTACCCTTCGGCACCACACCATTCCCCTTCCACTCAATAACCGGCTCATTAGGGAACTCGAGTCTCATGACTCTCGTTCGACAATCAAGTTTAGCAAAGCAAAAATAAATCTAGTCCATACCCATAATCACATCAAAATCCACCATTCCAAGCTCGATAAGATCGACCGTGGTAACACGACCACATACCGTGACAACACAATTCCTATAAACTCGCGAGGCTGTGATAGAATCACCAACCGGAGTCGATACGGAGAATGGCTCATGAAGCTGTTCGGGTTCTATCCCAAAACTTGAAGCAATGAATGGGGTGACATAAGACAAAGAGGACCCCGGATCAATAAGAGCATAACAATCAATGGCCTGAACAGACAAGATACCTGTAACTACATCTGGAGAAGCCTCTGCACTCTGGCGACCGCTCAAAGCATAAAACCGGCTGGGTCCACCTCTACCACGAGCTCCACCCAAAACTGCACCACGCCCTGCTGGGGCGGGAGGACGCGCAGACGATGTGGCGACTGAAGAACCGGATGACTGAACAAATCCCCCACCCAAGCCGTGACTGGGCACACGACAGTCCCGCTGGATATGACCTCTCACCCCGCATCTAAAACACACCGGGATATCCAAATAACAAGTCTCTGTATGGAATCTCCCACACTTGGGNCCAAAACTCACATTTTTAAAATTTAGCATACAACTGGTGCTGATGAAGAGTCTGCAGAACTGCCCTGAGGTGACCGGCATGATCCTCCCGGCTCCGCGAATAAACAAGGATGTCGTCAATAAAAACAATCACGAAGGAGTCTAGAAATGGCTTGAAGACGCGATTCATAAGATCCATAAAGGCTGCCGGGGCGTTGGTTAGCCCAAAAGACATGACCAAGAATTCAAAGTGACCATAGCGAGTTTTGAAAGCGGTCTTGGGAATATCCTGCTCCCTAATCTTCAATTGGTGATACCCGGACCGTAGATCAATTTTGGAGAAGAACCTTGCACCTTGCAATTGGTCGAACAACTCATCTATTCGAGGCAAAGAATATTTATTCTTGATGGTGACTTTGTTGAGCTGCCGATAATCAATACACATCCGGAGCGACCCATCCTTCTTCCTGACAAAGAGAACAAGAGCACCCCACGGCGACACACTTGGCCGTATGAACCCCTTTTCTAATAAATCCTTCAGCTGCTCCTTTAACTCCCTTAACTCCGCTGGAGCCATTCTGTATGGTGGTATAGATATTGGCTGCATATCTGGCAATACATCAATCCCGAAATCAATCTCCCTATCTGGCGGAATCCCTGGAAGCTTATCCGGAAAAACTTC